>NC_143188.1:10905892-11056875 GCF_047325235.1 Durio zibethinus | reverse complement strand
TAGATTTTGTGTCTAGCGATGGGTTTATGGACTTATACATTATGATAGGGTCTTCAATTATCAAATCAATCAAGATGAGATACTAAAAGCTTATGTCTTAGAGATTTCAAAGGATAGTACACTAGATAATGAAAAGGAGTTGTCCTATGAGAATCATTTAGTAGAGGTGCCTAACCATGTTCAGTCCAAGGAGTTAGGAGATGAACCAGTACAAGCTCACCTTTCAAATGATGTTAAGCAATCCTTTAGTAGTGGGGGGTCTTTGGATATTCCTAATACAAATCAAGTCTAAGAAAATAATTGGAGCCTTGATCCTATGCTGGTGAATAGGGAAGGAAGAACTACAGTAGAAGAGTCTAATAGCCTTGCTTGTTGTCTAGAAGTGGTTGAGTATAGGAATGGTGGTAGGGGTAGTCAAGGACAAAAAGTCACTCGAAGATAGATTAGGTTCCAATTCTTTGAATTTAGATTAGGAAGTCGAGGAAGAGAAAGATAAGGAATCTGTCCAATATTAAGAGTGTGACTTAAAAATGGAAAATGAAGAGTATAGTGTTAATTCTGAAGATATTGAAGATAATTTTGATTACTTATGTAGGAAAAATCTAAACTGTCACAAAATTAGGAAAAAGAAATGAGAAAAACTAAAAACGGAATAGGAAGAAGGTTTCAAAGATTCTAGTTTGTATTAAGGATCCCTTGTGATTCTTGAAAAAGTCAATAACATTTAGATAATGATATCTGACAAGTAAATTCTATGCATAAAGAAGAGGCTATCAAAACTTGGGATCTTGAGAAACGTCCTGGGTTATCGTTTGAAGGTGATGAAGAAATTATTATTGACAAGATGATAGAAATGGAACGGAGGGACTTAGACGATAATGTTAACAGTTAGTGTTCGATAGTTGTCACAAGATGGTTCTATTGATGATGTGGTTGAATTTATCATTTACTGGCTATTGTTCACATACCATTTTTCTTGTTTCCGACAGTTATTTGTTTACATAACCGTACAAAACTCAAGTATGGTGGGTTTTTCATAGGTGACCATATTCTGGATTCTTGTTTGTAATTTTGGTCGCTCTTGGCTATTCTTGCTAGCTTGTAGAGTGTTTTTCTTTGGCTTCATTCAGGTGATTTTAGATTCTCAAGTTGGTGTGTATTGGTACTTTGGATTTTCCTTTTGCTAGTCTTGGCTAGTTTTGTAACTTCATGGTTGCTTTAATAAACTTTGACTTAAAAAGAAAAGAAAAAAGAAAATTAATATTAAATACAGAAAACATAGAGTAATATTAGTTATTAAAAATACAAAAAAAAAATGTAACAAAATGAAAGTAACTGATGCTTAAAATGTAATTCTATTACCTTGACTAGGTAAAGTGCCAGCCAAACCGCAGTTATACAGGGACAAGATTTTGAGAGAAGTCAAGTTGCCAATGCTTTGCAAAAAGTTGATGTCCAAAGGAGTATTATCCATGAATAGGTCCTCCACATTGCTCAACAGATGCAACTCTGGTGTACAATTGACATCCAAAAGGGAAAAAAAATACTCACTCTATGTAGAACAAGAAGTATATATTTAGTAAGTATGATTGATGGAGGTGTAGATGCTATGGATGTATTTGGTATATGTTGGACAATAAATAACATTTAAAATTAATATAAATTGATTTAACATTTTTGTATAAAATCACAACCATAACTAACCTTGCGTAACTAATGTTTTGTTTAAATTAGAGTTATCTCTTAAAAAGAGAGTCTTGACAGATGAAAATGCCTCTAGGAATGATACAAGAGAAAAGCTTTGTTTGGTGGAGACATCGTCTAGATAGAGATTTTTTAGCTTCCTCAAGCATCTATTTTCTGCAAGGAAAGAGTATATATTTAGTATATGTAGTTCGACTGCATAGTTTGGTGTAAATATATACGATAGTGGCTTAGTGGATATATTTTGTTAATTTGATGACACTACAAGTACAATCAATTAATCATTCACAATAAATCATCAATAAACAAGTTGAGCTGATCCACAATGACTTGAATGATTCATCTAACTTCAACTTGATTTGAATTTAAAAGCCATTAATTTAAACCCAAAATGAGTTGACCCTTGGTATGAGTATCATATGACTCGAAGATAAAATAATTCGAATTTAAAATTATCCAAATTAAAATAATGCAAAATTGAAACATTTGAATTCAAAAGAACCCGAAAATCATTATTCCTTAATAACCATCCTTAATTATCAAAGTGTAATAATATTAGGAGAAACCAATATTGGAAAAGCTTTGTTTTGATGTCGTTAATATCATTGACCAATATCTGTGATTAATGAATGATGTAGAAAATTAAAATTTACTTTAATTCATACCTTTAAAAGTCACAAATTGGTTTACCTCATTGTGGCTCATATCTAGTGTCTCTAAATTGCTCAATAGGCAAAGTTCTGGATAGATTTCACACATTAAACTATGTTAGAGACTGCTTATTTAATTAATAATTGCTTTAAAGTTATAGAATTTAGTTTTACCTTTGATATCTATTGATCCATTCAGTTGATTTTGTCTTAAATTCAATGACTTTAGATTTGAAAACCCACTAAGGTCTGCCAATATACTGTTATTGAAGGGATTGTCACTTAAGTCAAGTACTTGTAAATTGATCAGCCTCAATTGTCTTCCATTACCTGCAGAAAATTGGCATAATTTCAGCTTGTATAGAACATGAACATGGTTGTCAATAATGTATATACCATGGGAGGACCGGAGGCTCTCAATGTGATTATAGCTTAAATCAAGGATCTCGAGATGTTTCAACTTGGATAGCTTTTCAAAACCTGCAAGAGAAGAAAAGAGAATTTTTAAATGCATTGCATGCATAAAACAAGTTAGTGAGTAGTGTCTCTTCCAAAGCCACCTCGGATAATAGGAATTAACCCATTATTTATTTATTTATTTATTTTATGGTACTATAAATTACTAAGAAGAAATACAACCAATTAACCTTCATTCTCAACAAAACCAGCTATTTCATTCCCTTGGAGATAAAGACTCCTCAGTTCTTCAAATGGAAGAAACAGAGAGGCATTAAGATACCATTTCTGATTTACCGACTTCATCCAGTTTAAAGAGAGTTCAGTGACTCGTCTAGTGGTGATGTTGCACTCAACGAATTCCCATCGACAACAGTCGGAACCCACTTCCCCCGTCCAGGTGCGTAAATACTGACGATCATTGAAAAAAGGTTTGAGCTGTAGGAGTGCAAGTCTCTCCTGCTCCAAACACCCATCACTAAACCCTGCTCCTAAAACCAACACACTCATCATTACCCATACCCATTTTGGCCCCATGATTATCTCAATAAACTCAGCTCAGCTTACTTGATATAACTATTAATTACTTCTGTATCTGTGCTCTATACCTTTGGAAATGATCTTAGCTTTGTTATATATGTAGGCCTCGAGGAACCCGAGTTCCTCTAAAATTCACAGTATTTGGCCTGCCCATGGAATCCCTCGTGCTTTCAGGTTTCAATTGTGTTACACATTTCCACACCTTTTTCATTTTTCCATTCTTTCTTTCTACGGGTTTCATTTACTTTATTTACTTATTGTCTACAGCTGGAAAATAAAATGTGAAAATTGCCTTTAGACACAAAATAAATTGTTTAATTAGTTTTTGTTATTTTTTAAATATGCATCTGTCATCTGCTAAATTTATTTGTGAAATCTAAAAATTTCATGAAATAATTTTTTAAATTAAATTAATATTTGATAAATTATTAATATTATTTTAATTTAAAATTGATAAAATAAAACGTTAATTTTAACGCGTGAACAAAACAGTGATCAACATACGTTTTCGCATGTAGTCAAGGTCATTATAAAAAGCAAATAAAGAAAAAGAAACAAACCCGAAGAAACTTTATAAGAAAGAAATTGGGCAAGCTACGTGTTAGGTGGGTGGATAGATATTTTTTGAGGAAAGAAAAAGAAAGACTACGTGTTAATTAAATTAAAATATTGACTAATTTTTATTTATTTCTTAATTAATATTGAAGTCATGAGTAAAGTAAACTTTTAACCGTTTTGTCCTTAATTAATTACTTTCTTGTTAAATTAAAATATTGACTAATTTTATTTATTTTCTTTCCAAATTTGAGGTCTTTATTTAAGTAAACTTTCTTTCATTGAGGATTTTTTTTATTAAATTACATATTAAATAATTTTTATCTATCTATTTTTTTATTAAAATTGAAATCTTTTTCAAAATAATTATTTTGAATAAAATTAACTTAAACTTAACTATATTAAAAATTAAAATCTTTATTTTATTGAATCCTTGATGCAAATGTAAAAAAGTTTTTCTTTGATTAATAGATGACCGTTTCATCTTCACATATGGTTAGTGCCCCAATGTCTAGGAATGCAAACCTATCAATCTGATGATAGAGAATTTTTTTGTTCATTTTATTTATTATTTTTTATTATAAAATTTACTTAATTAAAAAAATAAAAAGTGCAAGATTAAAAAAAAAAACTAATGGAGTAAAAACATGTGGATATTTCAATTGACCTTATTTTTCTCACAAAATTTATCTAATTAAAAAAATAAAAACAAAAAATTAGAAAATATAAAAAGGATTAAAATGAAAAAAAAAGGAAAAACAAAAAATAAAAAAATTATAGAGAGTGCTCCATGAACACTCCCATTGAATTTAAGATATTAATTTCTAAAATTAAGATATTAATTTGTTAATGAACTGTATATAATAAAATTAAAAATAAACTATATATATTTTTATATATATGAAAAAATGGGTTGGGACAGAGTATTCTAAATATGCTTCTGTCTTGATCTTGTTTTTCTAAAAAAAAAGAAACCTCTACCCTTTCCCAACTCAATTTTGATTTAAAAAAAATAAATACCTATAGGATTGAGATGGGTCAAAACTCGTTGAATAAAATTATTTTGATATCTTTATCAATTGGCACATTTTATTTTAAAATTTATCTAATTAAAAAATATGAAAGATAAAAAGCAAATTGAGGGTGCCACATGAACATTTCCATTGGCTTCTTTTCTTCACAAAATTAATTTAGCTTAAAAATATAAAAACAAAAAAAAAAAAGAAAAATGGAGCTCATTGGGGCACAACATGACATTCCAATTGAGCTTAAAATGTTAATATATTAAATTAAGATATTTAATGATAACTTAATTAATTAAAAATAAAAAAATAAGAGAAAAACGAAAAAATAAGAAACGAAAATTGAAAAATAAAGTGAAAAGAGAGATCATCGGGTTGTTATATGAACATCTAAATCGAGTTTAAAATGTTAATATTTTAAATTAAGTTATATAATAATAACTTGATTAATATAATACATATATATAAACATAAAACTAAATAGATAATAAAAAAGAAAAAAATACTTTTTAATCAATAATACTAAATGGGCGTCACTAAAAGACTTTTACAATAATAAAAAATATTCATCTAATATTAAAAAGGGAAACAAGTAAATAAAAAATGAAAAAGGAAGCAAATGACTTAACACATGTCATACTTTGAGTTACACAAAAAAGTTTAAAATCTTTAAAATATTTATTAAATATATAAAAAAATAATTAAAAAAGAAAAAAAAAAAAAAAAGCAAATACGTTGCATACTCTTTGTATCAAGTAGATCCCATACAAAAAGAAATTTAAAATCTTTGAAAATATTTATAAAAAATTGTAAAAAAGAAAAAGAAAAGGCAAGAGAAAAAAGGGTAAGTGATAATTTTATTTTTTATAGAATGATCATAGGGTTTTATGTTAAATCATAACATTTTTATACTTAATTTTTGTTTGAATTAATCAATTTTCTATCTAAATTTGTTAATTGTCTTAAATGTAGGTAAAATAAAAGATTGAGAAAATTAAATTGAAAAAAACAATTGAAGAGGTAAATTCAAGGTGAAGTGGCTGAATCAAAGAACTAAATGTGGAGGCCAAATGGGATGCAAGATGCTAGTCAAAGACATGAAAAAAACAAAGCATCAAGTAGCGTCAACATTGGATGGAATTGAAGACTGATTTTTAAGGCTATTTGCAATGATATTTGACTTGAGTTCAAGGCTAGTTTTGAGCTAAATTGAAGCTGCATTTGAAATGTTAATTTCAAGTTCAAGTGGCTGATTTGATGAGTTAAATTTGAAAGCAAACATGGTGCCAAAGCTGGCTGGAAATTCAAGCTAAACAAAGCAGCAGTGGCGTCACTTGTGGGCTGTTTTTAGGGTTGTTAAATGAGCTGAATTGTAGCTAAAATTAAGCCACATCGGATAACACTTAAATGCTCATTTTGTAGGTTAAACTTTGACGCAAAAACTGGATCAAACACCCACGGTAGTCACGGTTTTATAGGGCTCGTAGTGTGCATTTTAATTGGCTCCAAAAGTTGCATATTTTGGTTGTGTTTGAGCTAGCTAGCTGTGCATGAGCTGCATGGGAAGGAAAACGATGAAATTCCAGACCTTGAAGAAACCTTGAAGAGGTGGAGAAACTGCTAAAACCACAAGCCAATTCAAAGTCATGTTCTTAGAATGTCCAAGCCGAGAGCAATTTCTTGGTGCGTGAGTGAGCTGCATGGAAAAACATATGCTGTCAAAAGTCACGGTTTTGGAGTAATTTTTGGGTTGATTTTCAGAGCTGGCTTTAAATTGTCTTCATTTCTCACTGAATGACTTTAGGAAACAAAAGTTTCCACATTTAATACCAGTGACCCCTGAAAAGGGAGAACCAAATTGTCAGTGCTAATTATTTTCCAATTCTGTCAGATTTCTTGGCAGCTGTGTTTCTGACTTCAGGGTGTTTTTGAAAGACTTTATGGCTGTACAAATCAGAGGAGAATATGTGCAATTAAGTGGGAAGATGCTGAGAAAAAAGGAGGATAATGAATGAGCATTGATTTTCAATGTTGCCAGAACTGGGTTGGTCAGCGATTGAAGATTTTAAGAGATGTAAAGACTTGACCTTTGCAGAGTTTAGGTGATTGTCAACACACCTCACATGTGGAGTTCTCAAGACAACTCATTGGACCAGCCAAGAAAGCATCACATAGAAATCAGCTGAGCTGGAAATACCAAGTCAGAAACTGGTGCAGCCTCGGAACTTCCACAGCAGTGCTTTTTTGGCTTTCCGTTAGTTTTAGGCAAAGTTTTCCTATACTTTTTTTGCTTCTTTTTATGTCTATTTTAAGCTAGTAAAACAGTTTTTACAAATTCCTTAGATAGCATTGCATTTTCTTAGCATCTTAGTTCATAGGTCTTAGTTTCCATGCATTCTAATATTTCAGTTTGCAGAAATTTTTATTCCCATTTGTATTTGGTTTTTGCATAAGGATCCTATAAGTTTTTTGTTCCATTTTAGGTCTAGATTAACCATGCAAAACATTTTTTATTTTTATTTACATTTAATGCATGTTTAGGTGGTAATTGCTCACATAGGTCATGTAGGAATTTCGGTTAGTTCACTTGTAAGTTTTATTTTCTGTTTTTATTTTAATTTTCTGCATTTAAATTATTAAGCTTTTATGTTTAATTTCTTGTTTAAGTGTGTTTAAAATTATTTTTCATGCCTTAGCTCATTTTTGCTTAATTGTTTAATTTTTATTTTTAGCAACTTTCCATTTTTAGTAATTTCTATATTTAGTAAGCTTTAGTTCTTAAGCAGTTACCTTTTTTTCATAATTTGTAGTAATTAGATTTTAAATATTTGATATGGTTTAATTTTCATGTCAATTAAATAAATAAAAAAACAAAATATTTGGTTTGACTAGATATATCTGAAATATCAAAATTGATACTTATCTCTAGGTTTATAATTCTCAATTTTTGAGGAGATGATAATCCAAAATACTTTTGGTTTTTATTACTTTCGTAATCTATTCACTTGTGGTACTCCTGATGGGTTACAACAGTAAGAAAAGAAAGATTGATATAAGGTAGATCCAACTTTTAAAACATTTAAAGGAAAAAATTTATTAAATACTAAAAAAATGAAAAAAAAAAAAAAGAAGCAATAAAAATAAAAAATAAAACTAAAAAAAATTAGGAGTGTCACATGGCACTAAGTTAAACCATGTATAGGAATAAATTTATCTAATGGATAGATTTAGGAAAAAAAGAGAAAAATTGTAAAAGAAAAGGAAAAAATTTGAAAAATTTCTTAATAAAGTGGATCCCACCTAAAAATTAACATCTTTAAAAATATATTTATAAAATTTTAAAAAAGTGAAAAAATTATAAAAATCTGGAAAAAAAAATAAATAATTTAGAAAGGAAAAACTGAAAAACAAAAAATAGAAAAAAGGAAAAGCAACTGTGCCACGTGGCACAAAAAAGGGGAGGGTGGTGACTGTACATTAGCAAAATTAAATGTATAGATAGTTTTTTCATTAGATATACATATACTATATTTTCTTTATACATATTGTAATTTTATTTTGAGATAAATAAAAAAAATAGCCTTTGTACTATATATTTTATGTCAATTTGATATATAATGAAATAAAACTCGCAATTAAATACTTGAACTTTCATTTCTTTGTACACCCTGGCACTTTGGACTAATATCATTACTTAAATTGTTGATGTGCCATGAATATTCAATAAAATAACGGCACAAGTATAAAATATTTAGTTATTGTCAAATCATCTATTATTATGTTATCATTAAAAAAAATTTTCAAAAAATAAAAATAAATTAATCTTAAAAATTCAAAAAAGTCTAAAAAATAAAAAAATTCTAACGAATTAAAAATAATCTTAAAATTGTCCAAAAAAGTTAAAAAACCAAAAAAATTCAAAAAGTCTAAATTTTTTTTAAATATGAAATTAAAAAGAAGAAAAATATGAAAATGAAAATTCCAAAAAATTCAAAAACAAATTGTAAAAAAATTAAAAATCTAAAAAAATCCTAAAAACAAAAAAAATTTAAAATCCGAAATTTTTATAAAAATGTTAATTCATAGTACCAAAGTATTTGGTGAAATAAAAGTGTAAGTAAAAATGTTAATTACGAATTTTTTTTCTTTAAGTACTAAATTAATAGAAAATTAATAATATAAGGACCAGGTGAATATTTAACCCTTTTATATGCAATTAAGTAAAAAATTAATTATAATCTTCCATCAAATAAAAAAGATAAAACAAAAAACAAAGTAAAAAAAAAGGATCATGCGATATGCTACATGATATTAAAATGTGAAAATTTTATATAATGAATGGATTAAAAATTGATAAAAATTCAAAATTTTATATGTATTAATAAACATAAGAAAACAATTATTAAAATTAATGAACTGTCAAACATAAATTTTTCATATACATGTTTATCTCATTTTGTTAAAGGTATTGCGATATATATTGTAAGGTAATTTTATTTTTTTATTAAACATACATATATTATTTTTTATAAATATTATAATTTTTTATTTAATTACACATTGAGGTGAAAAAATAATTATATTTTAATAATAAAAATGGCACATTTTTATTAATTATTTTTTAGCATAGCATTAAGTAATAAATAATTTAGTTTTAATATTCTATTTTGTAATTTTTTGTTGGAGATGAAAAATAAAAAATAGCAAAGTCAAAGTTTGTAAAATTTATATATAGGACTAGGTGGTTACCAGGGCATCCTGCTAGTTAAAATTTGTTTGTTTTGACTCTTTATTCACCAGTTTTTTTGTTGAAAATTTTACTTAATTAATTTTAAAAAAAATAAAAAAGGCAAAATGTAAAAAGACCCAAATGGGAATGCACGTAAATACATAAATTGACCACTTATTTTAACAAATGAGGGGTTTTTTTCGGCAAAATTTAATCATAGATTTAAAAAAAATTAAAAAAGTAAAAAAAATAAAAATAAAGAACAAAACAAATTTCAAATCTGGATGTAATGTCAACACATTTGTAAAAAGTTTTCTTAAAAAATATCAAATTAGAAAAGAAAAAAAGAAAAAAATAATTTTTAAATAGACAATATCAAATGAGACCCACATGTTTGACAATATTAAATAAAAAAATTATTAAATATTTAAAAAGAAAAAAAACACATAAATGAAAAAATATAAAAAAAAGCAAACAAATAATTTAACACGTGGCATACCCTTAGTATCAAGTGGGTTACACAAAAAATAAAGAAAAAACAAATATGAGACATACATTTAGTATCAAAAGGATCTTACACAAAAAAATTAAAATCTTTTTAAAAAGTTAATAAAAAAAAAAAAAAGAGAAATAAGACAGCAAATCTCCTCAATCAAATTGGGACTAATTGAAATTTATCAGATACAAATTATTTTTTCATCCCTATTCATCAGCTCTTTTTGTTACAAATTATCTAATTAAAAATAAAAAAATGAAAGGAAAAATAAATGGGGATGCCATGTGGACAACTTTGTTGGCTTTCATTTCTCACAAATTTATATAATTAAAAAAATCAAAACAAAATATAAAAAAAGGAAAAAAAAAAAAAAGAAAAAGGGAAAATTAAGAAAAGGGAAAAATAGAAAATTTAAGAAAAAGGAAAAATGAGCTCATAAGGATGCAATGTGGACACTTCATCTAACTCAATATGTTAATCTCTTAAATTAAGGTATAAAATAATAACTTTATTAATATAATACATATATAAATATAAATTAGATAAACAATAAAATATATACTTTTATATATACCTATGGTGGGCAAGGTTCGAATACTCTAAATCATCTTCTAACCTGACTTCATTTATCTTTTAAAAATCTGACTTGATCCAATCTGACATTGATAAAAAAAATATTTTTTATCGAATTAGGACGGATCAAAACCAATTGAATACTGATTGTTTTGTCATTCATATCCACCAACTCATGTTGTTGTAAAATTTATCTTATTAAAAAACACATAAAAGGCAAATGGAAAAAATCAAATAGGGATGCTACATTAACATCTCAATTGGCATCATTTTCTCATAAAATTTATGTAATTAAAAATACAAAATACTAAAAAGGAAAAACAAAGAAAGAAGGAAAAGAAAAAACAAACATAAACAAACACAACAAAAAAAACAAAAAAACAAATAGATCTCATTGGGGCTTAGTATGGTGTATGGAGATCTCCATTGAGCTGAAAATGTTAATCTATTAAATTAAGGTATTAAATAATTACTTTATTAATATATTATATATCAAATTAATATGTTAAATTAATAATAAAATATATTTATATATATATCACATGGTCGAAGCAAAATACCCTAAATTCATTTCTAATCCTATCCTATTTATCTTTAAAAACCTTATCCGTTTACATTCGATGCTAATTTAGAGTTAAAATTCTTGATTCTCAATTTTATTAAACATGCTTTCAAATAATAAAATATATTTTTTATATATATCCTAGGTGAAGCATTCTAAAGCTTTCGATCTGACCTTGATTTTAAAAAAAAATAACATAACCCGGCCAAATCTTAATTTTTTTAAAAAAATCATCCATATTGAATTAAGGCAGGTTAAAACCCATAGAAAATGGATAATTTGTTATTTCTACTTCTATTGACTTATTTTTACAAAATTTATCTAATTTTAAAAAAATAAAGGTAAGGGCCAAAAAAAAAGAAAAAAGAAAGCCAATGAAAGTGCCACGTTACACCTCCATTAACCTCTTTTTCTTTTTTTTTTTACAAATTTTAACATATAGTTTTTTAAAAAAATTTAAAAAGCCAAAAAAAGAAAAAAATGCAACTAATAGTCAACATCTCTATCGATATCATTTTCTTACAAAATTATCAGATTAAAAAAAAGGAAAAAAAAAAAGAGAAAGATAAAAAAAAATTTAATCAATAATATCAAATGGATTCTATTTTTTTTTTAAAAAGAAAAAGATTAAAAAAATTTTTTAATTAATAATATCAAATGGGTTTTACTTTTTAAAAAAGATTATAAGATAATTTATTAAATATGTAGAGAAGAAAAAATAGGACAAAAAGAAATAGAAATTAAAAAAAGAAAAAAACAAAAAAAAGAAGCAAAGAGAGCATGACACATGGTTGCTCCTATGTTGGTCAAAGTTTGCAAAACTAATAGTATGGATTCTAAAAAAACAAAAGTAAAAAAAAAAAAAAAAAATAAAACTAAAAAAAGCAAAAGGAAAAAAAAAATACACATCTATTAGTATTCTTTTCTTACAAAATTATTTAATTTAAAAAAAAAAACCAAAAAAAAGCTTGTTTAAAAAAATATGAAATGGACTCCGCACAAAATTTTAAAGAAATAGAATAAAATAATTTATTTAATATGAAAAAAATGAAAAAGCTAAAGAAAAGAAAAATTAAAAAGTAAAAAGAATGAGTAAAACTAATATATAGAATATATATAATGAAATATATTAAATAATAACTTTATTAATATAATACATATATATAATCAAATAACTAATAAAATATATATTTTTATATATATGTAGAGATAGGAAGGGGCAAAACACCTAAACACACCTTCAACCCAATCTCAATTTGAAAAGGAAAAACCATCATACAACCTCTGATTCTAATAAAAAAAATCATTCCTATGGATCGACAAATCAAAATTCATTGGATATTGGTTATTGTAATATACCTACCTCCATTGAACTCATTTCTTATAAAATTTATTTTAATTAAAAAAAAGAATAGTTAAAAAGAAAACAAAAAGAAAGGTAAAAAATCAAATAGAATTGTCACATAAACACTTCTTTTGTCAATTTATCTTCCAAATATAGATAATAAATACTAAAATGGATGATTAAAAAAAGAAAGCTAAAATTAAAAAATAACCAAAGCAAAAGAAACAAAGTGAAATTGATAAAAATCCCACTTGAATAGCTCCATTTAAGAATAATAACGAGTCAGGTTATGACAAGTTTATTCTCACACGGATTCTGACCTGACATCAAAATATTACTTATTGATAGTCAATTTGGGCCCGTTACTTATATTTGATCTAATTGAAATTGATCAAAAATTAATTTTATTTTTTAATTTAGTATAATACTCATACAATATTATTTTTAATATAAATTACATGTTAATTATGTATAAATATAATTTTTTATAAAAATTAAGTATGAATAATAACTTTATTAATATAACACACATATATAAATGTAAAATTAAATAAATAATATAATATATTTTATATATACACAAGATTGAGCGAAACATCCTAAACTTACCTCCACTTAGGCTTGATTTTCTTTTGTTAAAAAAAATCTTGACCCATTCTCGGATTTAAAAAAAAAAAAACACTTACAAGATTGAGGGGAATTGAAATTCATCGGATATGAGTTGTTTTGTCATCCCTACCTCCACTCATTCTATTTCTCATAAAATTAATCTAATTAAAATTAAAAAAGTTAAAAAAACAAAAAACAAAAGAAGTGGCAAAAAAAGAAAAAAAATAAATAAGGATGCTATGTTGATTTATTAAATTGAGATATTAAATAATAACTTTATTAATATAATATATAATTAAATAAAAAATAATTTTTATATACACTAAAATTGAGTGAAACACCTTAAGTTGTCTTTGACTCAACTCGATTTTAAAAAAAAAAAAAAAAACTTAGATCCCAATTTTTTAAAAAAAGAACACACTTATTGGATAAAAACAAATCAAAATCTATCAAATATAAATTATTTTGCTATCTTTAATTTCATCGACTTTTTTTTATAAAATTTATCTAATAAAAAATAACCAAATAAATAACCAAATAAAAAAAAAGATTTTGGAGGAAAGTGGGGTGCCACATGGATACTTTCACCTTTTTCCAAAATCTACAATTTTTATGTTATGGATTTATAATAATATTTTTATACAATATAATATTTTTTTTTATCGAAAGAAATTTTCCATTAAGAAAAGTCCATAACAATCTATGATAATAATATCATGTAGGATGGAGGGATATTCCTCTACCCATTACAATTCTGTTCTCGTCTTAAGTGCATGTTTTGCCAATTCGTCGCAACCTCATTAGCTTGAAGCCTTGTGTGGACAGCTCTGAAGTGATGCAAGCTTTGTTGCAGGATCTTCGCATCTTCCACAATATTACTGGTTATAGAAATGTCTTCTAACTTCGAGTTTAGCATGTTAATGACTTCAAAGGCATCTCCTTCAAGTATAATTGAAGTGAATCTGAGATCTCTTGCAAATGTAATTGCGGTAGCTGCAGCATATGCTTCTGCCACTGAGGGATCCATTACACCCTTTATATATGTTGATGCAGCTCCAAAGACTTCCTCCTCATTGTTTCTTACCACCACCCCTGTTTCGCCTGCTGCCTCTGTCGACTTTAGCACCCCATTAAAATTGACTTTGATTATGTCAGGTGGAGGTGGTGTCCATTTCCTTTGATCCTCTGTGTTTTGTACCTTGGTCTCTTGAGTTCTGAATTCCTCGAGCTAGTTTATGGAAAAACTTGCTATGACTTGAAAGCTCTTCCACTCGTCGTTCTTAACTATCAAGTTCCTACTATGCCAAATAGCCCAACTTACTGCCAACCATTTTTCAAGGTTCTTCTTATCAATAGAGCCCACTAAGCTAGTCAACCATCATTTGTCTATTACATGGCCTTGATTTTTCCACGTACTGTCAGCGCCAGTAGCTAACCATGCTTTCTTTTATCCTCTCATTGTCCCTGATTACTTGTAACACTGTTTCCTCATGTTGTCGACATTGTGGGCACAAAATTTGCGTCTCAATATTTCGTTTTCTAAGCTTGCTAAAAGTAGGCAGTATGCCGTGATTCAACCTCTATCCAAACACCTTAATTTTGGTTGGGATCCCAGAACTCCGTAGCATGGTCCAAAGGCTCCTCTCTGATGTACCATCAGCTTGATCATGTTGAGCTTGTGCCATTGATGTCCCTATCTGTCTGTTGAGACTGACTCGGTAGGCACTTTTGACTGTATAAACTCCTTTTTTTCAGCACTCCACATTAGTTCATCACAATGCATAAAACAATTAAGTGGGATACTTTATATCAGATCTGTCTCCTCTTTTGCAAAGATATTGTCGATCAATTCCCTTTTCCATTGTCTGGTCTAATGCTCTATTAGCTCCGCCACTAATGTTCTATCATGTGGCTGACTCTGATTGGATGGGAACACTAACACCCTATTTGCTAGCAGCCATTTATCATGCCAAGTTCTAATCTTAGACCCATCACCCAATCTCCAGCCTAGCCCTGACATTATCACATCACGAGCTGTCCTGATACTTCTCCATTTGAAACATGGTTTTGAACCTAGGGAAGCTTCTAAGAAGGATGAGCTTGGAAAATATTTAGCTTTCACTTTATGCAACAGTGAATCTGTATTTTTCAACAGCCTTCATCCCTGCTTCCCACGTAAAGCTAAGTTAAAACACTCAAAGTCTCAAAACCCCATGCCTCCTTCACTTTTAGATAAGCCCAACTTGCTCTAGCTCATCCAATGCATTCCTTTCCTATCTGTTTTAGAGCTGCACCAATAAATATTAATTAGCCTATTGACTTTTCACGAAGCCCTTTAGCGAAAAAGAAACAGTTCATGGCATATGTTGGTATGGATTGCAGCATTAATTTAATAAATACTTTTTTCCCCTTGAAAGCGACATCTTTTGCTCCAATGCTGGATCTTTATTTTTATCCTGTTGACAATATCCCTGAAGGCTCTCCAGTTATTCCTACTTACCATTACTGGCAATCCCATGTATTTCTCCAAGTTGGTGGTTGCTTAAACACCAATGTTCTGCTTTACATTCTCCCTGAAGATCTCCTGGCGTTTTGGTGCTAAAAAACAACAGTGATTTTTCGAAGTTCACTAGTTGTTCAGAACCTTCTCCATATCTTCTTAGTACGTGCTTCTCCCTTTCACTTTCTATTTGGTTTGCTTTAAAGTATATCAAACTATAATCCACGACGAACAAGTGAGTGATTCTGGGACCATTCTGGCTAGCCCGCATATCGCTGATCAATCCCTTTCTTTGGTGTTTGGATTGTAATGCTGAGAAACCATTTATACATATTAAAAAGAGGTACAGTGAAAAAGGATCCCCTTACCGCAGACTACATCCTGGATAGAACTTCTCAGAGACACTACCATTTACAACAACAGAACAAGACACTGATTTTCCACATTGCATTATCATATTTGTCCACCGATAGTTAAAACCTAGCTTCTTCATCATTGCTTCCAGGAAAGGCCATTTCACCTTATCGTAGGCTTTACTCATGTTGAGTTTAAGAGCTGCATAACCCTCCTTAACTTGCTTTTCTCATTCTCAAACAGTGTAATAGTTCATAGGCTATCAGAACATTATCTATTATTAATCTACCAGGAACAAAGACACTTTCAAGTTCATTGCACAGAAAGATAGAATGTATATAAGTCTATTAACCAGTGTTTTTGCAATAATTTTATAGCTAACATTACACAGGCTAATTGGGCGAAAATTGGCCATTACTCTAAGATTTTTAATCTTAAGGATAAGCACAAGGTTTGTAGTGTTAATATCCTGAATATGGCAACCTCCATTCAACACAGATAAACAAAGATTTATAATGTCATTTCCTACTATATGCTAGTATTTTTGGCAAACAAAGCAGGCACACCATTAGGTCCTAAAGCCTTGGTTGGGTGCATCTATTTGATAGCCTCATAGATATCTTCAAGTTGAAAACCTGCAAGCAAGAATCTCATCTGAAACTCGAGTATCCACGACCTTAAGGATTTTTTCATAATTTAATGGTCTTTGGGACTCGAATATATAGTTTTTCAAAGTACTGGGTGGCTATACCTTTTAATTCAGATTGATTCTTATGTCACGTACCGAGACTTAAGCTCCAGGCTCGTGTGGCTCCAGGACCTGAGCATCCACACATCCGACGTCTCAGATCAGCCTGATTACCACGGTTCACACCCTTGTGAGGTATTGTCCGCTCTGACCCCATTGCCTCACAGTTTTGTCCTACAAAAGGTACCTCACAAAGCAGAGATGGTGTGAAATACCCTAGTGACCTTCCTTTTATATTCAATGTAGGATTCAGGACTCTTCCTTAAGTCCGTGACATTCTCTCCCACCCAACCTCGTGACGTTCTTGTCACGGAGGTTGGCCACTCTACCAACCTCCCTCGAGGCACTTGGCATGGATCATACAGTTTAGGGCTGGCTCTGATACCACTTGTCACGGGTCGAGACTTAAGCTCCGACCCACACGGCTCCCGGACCTGGGCATCCACTCATCCGGTGTCCCAAATCAGCCTACCTACCATGGTTCATACCCTTGTGAGGTATTGTCCACTCTGGCCCCCTGACCTTACGGTTTTGTCCTACAAAAAGTGCCTCACAAGACAAAGGGGGTGTGAATCCTTTTATACCCTAGTGACCTTCCTTTTATATTCGACATGAGATTCAGGACTCTTCCTTGGTCCATGACACTTACACCATCACCCCATATCGTTCTTCAAGCCATAATAAAATTATTTCGCTTTCAGCTTTCAGCTTGGGCATGGAAGAAAATAGTATTTTTATCCCCTTCACGCAAACATGAAATTCTTGACCTTTGCTGGCGATAGGTTTCCTTTTTCTCTAGCACACAATTGAGCTCATTACGTAGCCTTCCTTCTACTTCAATTAATTTTGTGCTAGGCTTTGAAATCTTAACTTGTTCATATTTTCTGTTCACTCTTTCAATGCTATGATAAAGTCCTTTGAAGGTCCGATGTTCCAGCAGCTTAGGTGTTCCCTGACACTGTATATTTTTTTTAATATGTCTCTTTGTGCGTTTTCTTCCAACTATCTCCAATTATAGTTTCAAATTCAAGTTCTTTCACCCACATGGCTTCTAACAAGAATCTTCTCTTTCCTTTTCCACCACGTTTTCCATTTTTACTACCTTCTATATCCACTAGTATTGCGTTATGGTCAGATTCTGCATAAACCAGGTTCAGAACGGAATACATATGGAACATGTTCTTCCACATATTATCTCCTCAAGCTCAGCCTAGTCGTTCACTGATCACATGTTGGCCTTCATTTCCTTTCTCCCCTGAATACCAAATGCCTTTGTATCCAAAATCCTCCAATCGAACATCTTCCTTCGCACTTTGAAAATCCCTCATTTGCCATTCTACTATTTTTCAGCCCCCTACCTTTTTTTTTTTTTTCAATCCCATAGAGTCTCATTTAAATCTTTTAAGCAGAGCGATAGTTTAGAGGAATTAGGGGACATATTCCTCATTTAAATTTTCCAGGATTCGTTTCTTAACCTTACACTCGGCTTCCCATAAAAGCCAGTTAATCTCCATTCCTTAACTTGTTGGTCCACTACTTCCATATCTATATGATACTCTGAATAACTAAGAAGCCTCAAATCAACGTTTTCATTCCAAAACATTGCAAGGCCTCCACTTTTCCCAACCACACTAACACCAAAAACTGAGTTCATGTTGCACTTTCTTCTTCTTCTGTCAAAAGTTGTGTCTTGTAATATCGTTTCATTCAAAAACACAATATTAGGATTTTTCCCCCTTCAAAAGTTTTTGAAGAGCTTGAACTGTCCGTGGGTTCCCAAACACACAGTAGTTCCATGCTAAGCATCTCATTGCTCTTAGCGGGCCTAAGGACCAACACCCGCCGTCGGTATTTTGTTTTGTGCTTGACTTAGCATTCCTTCTCTACTTCCTTTCAATGGAGTGTCAATCTCCATTGAGTCACCTTTCGTTTCCTTATCCGTCTGCCTTTTTCCCCCGACGCAATCTCTATTCCTTGCACATTAGCCCTCAAATTCCATGCAAGCTTTTTCCATTTTCCTTTATTTCCATTTCTACTAATTCCATTTCTGCTCCCTTTCTCTTTATTCTCTGTGTTACCTGCTGCCTTGTCTCCCTTGTAAGTTAATTCTTCTTCCTTTCTTCCAAGTAAGATTGGTGTTGACACGTAATTGGTCCCTACCTTTGTTATGTGGTCCTAGTCCACGTAAGCTAACCTATTTTTAAAGGAAGGCTTGTTCCCACCCTCCTCTCCTTCTATCACAGAGGATCCAGTCTCCTTTTGTTTAGCTGTATTATCACCAATCCTCTCATGTTAGGATTCTCTTCCCAATTTGATTTAGCCCCAGAAATCTCTTTGCCAAATAGATTGCATGAAACCCTTCCTATCTCAATTCCACTTGACTTCCTCTTGTTAATGTCCCCGTCAATCACGGAACAAGTGGCCACGTTATTCCCGCCTCCTATTTTTCCTCCTATTGCATTTCCATCCGAGTTTAACATCTTGTTTCAATATAAAAAGATTTTAGAATCGAAAACCCTTAAAGTTCTTTCAATATACTATCATTAAAGAGATTATCACTTGAATCAAGTACTTCTAGCCTCTATTGTCTTCATCACCTGCAGACAATTGACATAAGATGCTCTCAATTCGATTTACACTTAAATCTAGCTTTGTCAAATTTGTCAAGAAGTCTGTTAAAATCCAATTAAGTAGTCTTATGTTAGTCCAATTTCTAAAATGAAAAAAAATGAAGCAATAAAATGGCGAGGAAATTTTACCTTGATCTTGAACCGTTCCTTCGAATTTCTTTTTTAAAAGAATTAAAGTTCTTAAAGATGAAAGGCCGTCCAGATTCATAAAAGTATTAGACTTTAAATCAAGGGTTTCCAAACCACTAATTTTTTAAAGCAATTTAAAATCTGCTATAAATAGGAAAAGAATTTCAGTGAATGTTTATAATCACTATTAATTAATATTTATCATTATAAGGTGATTATATTAGAATTAGACATGATATTAATTAACTTTACCATTGGTATTGTTTGATCCTTTAAAATAATAATTTCCTCCTAAATATAGAGACTTGAGAGTGGAAATTTTACTCAAAGATGATAAAGTGCTATCATCGAAGTCATTGTAACTTATATCAAGAATCTCTAAATGTCTCCACTTGGATAGCTCTCCAAAACCTGCATGGGAAGAGAGTTTGTAGATGCATGCATGCATAAAACAAGTCAATGTTTATTTTATGGTAAAACAAATTACAAAGATGAAATACAACGAAATTAGCTTTCATTGTCAACACAACCAACTCCCATCGACAACAATTTGAACCCACTTGCTCCATCCAGTTGGATGATTACAGATAAGTAAAGAAAGGTTTGAGTTGTAAGAGTGCAACTATCTCTTGCTTCCAACACCCATTACTCCAACCTGCTTGTAAAACAAGCACACTCGCTATTACCTATAACCATTTTAGCCCTGTTATCTCAATATACTCAGCTAACTTCATATATCTTTCTCTACAAAAATGATGCCTTATATATAGAGAGAGAGAGAAAGAGAGAAAGACCTCGAGGAGCACAAGTGTTTGTGCCAAGGGGTTTTTCTAGAAATAAAGGATATAAGAATGGTTATAGGCAAAAGTAGGGTGTTTTCCCTGCGTTTGCACTCTAACGCGCAAGTCAGTAGAGATCAGGTTGGAAAGGAAAAAAGGAAAGTAGGAAAAAAGAAAAAGAGTGTGTAGAGTGAACCTGTCTTCATGACACCTAGATCATCATACTTATAGATAAGTTGTGGGGGACAAAAAAAGGACAATGAGGATAAGCCCAAGCTGAGGCGGCACTGACCCTGTTAGGTCAGCACAAATGATAAAAATATCCATTAATTGTTTGCTAAGGGCTTAGAGAGGAAAAAAGACTACTATACCCTTTTTACATCAAATGCCCCTAATACTCTGTCCCCTTATCGAGAGATCTAAATATCAGATCACCCAATTTAATGCCAACATCCTTGGTGTAGAATAGATTGCCCAAAAGGAGTTAGAGAGTTATTTTGTCAAACTGACATCGTGGGAGGAGGTTGGCTTTGGGAGATGACTATTTGTGGTTGGTTGCCTAACCTGGCAATTATCCAATCTTGTGCATGTCTTCTAGGCCAAGTGCATAATGAGTTTAATGGTTGCCGAGATGATATTTGTTCAGTAGTTTAGGATTAATGTTGAAGCTCGTCTGGCTATAGTGAGACTTGTATTTTCTTTCAAAAATTTGGATTTCAACCTCTATTTTGGATACTTAAGGTGAACTTGACTGCATATTTGTCTCTGATGATTGTCTAATTCAGTCAATCTAACCTAGGGTTCATATGATTAGGCTAGTCTGACAACATTAAATGAGGAGAAAAATGGTTTAGGTGAAAAAATTTAAAGCGAAAAGATGAAAAGACATCTGTTTGCCTGTGCTCTGACACGTGATGCAAGATGTGTCATCCCTCTGGTCAGCAATGCGTTTAATATAAAAGGCCAGTAGGACTTTAATTTTTCACCTTTTGCTTTTTTTGCTCTCACTTCGATCTAAAGTTTCCAATCACATCAACTTTCCAGTTTTCTAGCTTTTCAAGTTTTTTTTTCTGCATTTAGTTTGGTACATGTTTCTAACCATGTCATCTAGCATTAGTTCTAGAGAGGAAATAAGTTACAAGGTAGAGCTACAGGGAGGTTAGCGCAGCCAGTGTCGTAACGATTTTGGGACTGCCAGACGTGAACAATTTTAAAATTAAGAAAAAAAAATGGAGAGCTACCACCAATCTTTTTAGGCTGTAATTGGCCACCCAAAATTTTATCTTTTTAAGAAAACTATAAAAATAGGTATAAAGCTTATCAAAAAGATAAATTTTGATCTACGAAAATTAATTTGGATCCGAGAGTCAGTTACGTGTAGGGTAGGATTAGCACCCCCAAAACGCTCATAAATTGGTACCATTTGATTATGTGTTATTTTCAATGTTAGATGAAATAGTTTTGATTTGAAATTTAATAATAATGCCATTTTATTATTTTAAAAGAAAGAAAATTAATTTTATCAAAATTCTTTTTATTTAGGAGTGTGGAGAAAATCTTTGATTTAAAATTCTCCAACAACTTAGCAGAATTTAAAGTAACTTTTATCGCTTAAGATTTAATACAACAATCCTTAAAATAAAATAACATTCTTTATAGAAGATAATTGTTGGTGACTCTCTAACATCTAGGCAGAGTACCAAGAATTATTTCCTTTGAAATATTTTTTTTATTTTAAAATATTACAAATTGTAAAAAAAAAAATGTATCGTCTCTTTTTTTATTAATAAACGTTTTATCATCGAGTAGTAAACAAAAGTTAAAGATAAGAAGAATGTAAATGATTGTCAATGATAACATGTTAATGTATGTGTGCTAATGAACATTATGTAAGATGAAATGCAATTTTAAAAATTGAACTTTTAAGTATAATGAGACCACCCCAACTCTCCAACATCTAGGCAGAGCTTAGGTGCGACTATTTATATTTAAGATCCCATTTTATCACTATACTTTTATAATTAATTAGTTATTAACCCTATCGTTGAAATGAATTAAAGACTCGCATGAAAAACTTAATGAAATAATATTTTTTAAATACTCTATCATCTAGGCGACATTCAAGAATAAATTACTCCACTTGAGATTTTCACACGTATCTTTAAGGCTTCGGAATAATTTAGAGTATAGGTTTAGGTAGAGGTTTTAAGATTATTATTATTATTTTGTTTTTTTTTAAACGCGAACATCTCTAAAATCCCCAACATCTAGGTAAATTTTTTAAGCAAGTTTGATTTTTTATGATTTTTAAAAAAATAATGAAAGAAAATCTTTTTCTTTAAAGAAAATTTATTATTACTAATATTATTAACTTATTTAGTGTTTTTATTTTTATAATAATAATTCCCCAACATCTAGGCGAATTTATTATCTTTAAAAACATGATTTAATTCCTTCCAACATCTAGGCAAGGAAAATAAAAAAAAATTTAATCATTTTATATATTTTTTTATTATTATTTGCATTATTATCATAAAAAATATATATATCAAAAATTTGAAATCATTGTTTTTATTATTGTTGTCATTATCAATTATTATTATAAAATAATAAATATTTATTCTAACAAATTTAGAGGTATTAAACAAGCATATATAACAATAATAAAACTAAAACAATATATAAAAAATAAAAAAATTACAAAAAATACCTGAACCAGACCGATCAATTGTCCGATCAACACGGTTCGACTAGTTTTGGCAGTTCAACGATTCTGTCTGGTTGAACCAGATAAGGGGTAATTTAGTCAACGATTTAGTCTAGTCGGTCAACGGTTCGATCCGATCTAATTAGATCAGTTCAAGGCTGTTGATGAAGGCGGGTCAACAGGTCAGTTGCGCGGATCTCGGGTCACGTCACGAACATGTGCAAATCCTTCCCCCTCTAAACGGCGTCGTTTTGTTCCTTTGTTTTTAATATAAAAGCCACCATTTTTTTTAGATCATTTTTCTATCTTCTAAAAAAAAAACATTTCAGCCTTCAAAAAAATCCTATGGCCTTTGCCGAAATTCGATGCCGGTGATGCCACGTCGTCGCCACTGAGGTTCGTCGTCTGCAATGGTCGTTGGTGATCGAAAAATGAAAGAAAACCTCTTGAAGCTCTTTTTGGCCTCTTTTTTTCAAATTTGACGTCCTTTTTGCTAGAGACTATACCAATACAGATAAATCTAGCTTTGAAAGTTCTGTTCTTTTTTTTTTTTGAAACTCAAACTGACAGTATTTTTTCTTTGTTGCAGGAAAACTTTGGCGTTGAGGTTCCTCCCTACGAAAAGGACTATTTATTTTTTTTTGTTTTTTTGTTTGGGTGTTTAGGGACTGTTTACGGTCTTCTAATAAGGGTGAGTCTAGTAGGAGTGTGGGAAAGCTTTTGGGTTTTTGGGTGTTTGAGTTTTTGGTGTTTTTGTTTTTGAGAGTTCTAGAAAAGCTAAAAGGTGGGAGATCGGGTGCTTTATAAGGCTAGGAATGGTGGTAGTAGGTTAAGCATACGCCTAGCAAGGTATGGGTGGTGGTTCTAGGTAATTAGGGCCAGTGAGGTGCAAGGATCCTAATGAGATTAAGGATGGTAATGGTAGTAGGGTGGGTGGCTAGTGGTGCTGTGCAAGGCACCACTACCATCCCGATTTTCTCTCTTTTTTAAATTTTTTTTTATTTTTTATTTTAATTAGACCAAATTATTATTATTAATATTAAGATTATTATTATTATTATTAATAATCAAGAGTTGAAAATGGTAGACCCAGACAAAATTTGATGTCTACAACTGTTCCTCTTTGCACATTACTAAGAATCAAGACAAGGGCAAATATAAAGACAACGATTTTGTCCAAAGCTAACTCGATGAGTTTTGTAATTTTTTTTTTTACTTTTTTTATTTTTTTGTTTTGTTTTATTTTATAAAAAAAAAATTGAATTGAGCTACGAATTAAGTGAAAGAGAATAATTGAGATGGTATTGCGAAGTAAAAAAAATAATGATAGAGATAAAATGATTGGGATTAAAATGTAAGTCAAAAAATAACGATGACTGGGATTGAGCTGCAAGTCAGAGGAATAAAGATGATTGAGATTAAACCACAAGTCAAGAAAATAAAAGTGATTAGGCTTAAACTACGAGTTAGGAAAATAGAAATGACTGGTATTAAATCGCAAGTCAGAGATTAATGATGATCAGGATTGAATCGCAAGTCAGAAAATAAAAGTGATTGGGATTAAACCACAAATCAAGAAAATAGAAATGACCGAGATTAAACCGCAAGTCAAAGATTAATGACAATCAAGATTGAACCACAAGTAAAAAAAAAATAAAAGTGATTGGGATTAAACCATAAATCAAAAAAATAAAAATGACCGAGATTAAACCGTAAGTTAGGGATTAATGACAATCGGGATTGAACTGCAAGTCAAAAAAAAATAAAAGTGATTGGGATTAAACCACAAATCAAGAAAATAAAAATGACCAGGATTAAACCACAAGTCAAAGATTAATGATGATCACAAGTCAAAAAAAAAATAAAAGTGATTGGGATTAAACCGTAAATCAGGAAAATAGAAATGATCGGGATTAAACCGTAAGTCAGAGATTAATGACAATTGGGATTGAACCGTAAGTCAGAAAACAAAAGTGATTGGGATTAAATTGTAAATAAGGAAATAGAAATGACCGGGATTAAATCGTAAGTCAAAGATTAATGATGATTGAGATTGAACCACAAATAAAAAAAATAAAGATGATTGGGCTTAAATCGCGAGTAAAAGATTGAGTACTCCACAAATTGACAGTCTCAATTTTAAAAATCATGTTAGAGGTACCATACATCTTCAAAGCCATCATCTTTATTTTTAAAAAAAAAAAAGACTAATTCTTCCTAATGTTTCATAAAGAAATCTTCTATGCAACTTATCAAAAGGTATATGATGTATACAATGATTATGATGAATGAAAAGACAAGTATGCAGTCAATGAATTATATCATGTGTTTTCATCCAAGTTAATTCAACGTTTTGGTTCGATTCTTTCAAACTTCAAAAGTCACTTTCAGTAGTCTCGTCCTTCTAACATTTGTCCAAAAATCTTTGTCTTCTGATGGACCTGTTTGACTTTTGTTTACCCTACTACCTTTTCTAAATTCTTTCTTTATCTTCTCTTTTTTTTCTTATTCTTGATGATTTGTCAATTTCATTTCATTCTTTCTAACCCTGTATTATTATTTCTATCATCTTTATATTGTTTCTCTTTTTGAGCAATGCATTAGTCTATTATGAACTTTATTAATCATTATCTTAATTTTAAATGACAAATGCAACAATTTCAAGTTCAAGATTGAGTATGAAACACAGTCAACAATAGGGTATTTTAGATTTAGAAAGATAAAGATACTTTTTCAGGACATAAAAAATAGTTAACTTAAAGGCGTTTCAAGAATACAATATCAATTTTCTAGATAATGAACATCTGAACGACCTTAACCTATTTAGACCAAGTCTTTTCCAAAAACCCATTACATTGGCGATCTTGCCACGTTTGATTTCATATAACC
This sequence comes from Durio zibethinus, assembly GCF_047325235.1. Classification (NCBI taxonomy): domain Eukaryota; kingdom Viridiplantae; phylum Streptophyta; class Magnoliopsida; order Malvales; family Malvaceae; genus Durio; species Durio zibethinus. The sequence goes on along the minus strand of NC_143188.1, from coordinate 11,030,898 downwards.
AATCCTTGCCCCATATCTACAACTAATGAAAACTTACCCTCAAAAGTCATCTTTTTTTGGTGTCGATTCATCCACTTAACGCCACTGCTTTATTCTTTAAAGGACTTTCTCCTAGCTCCGCCTTCATTTAAGCCGCCTTTTCAGGTTTTCAGCTTAAACAATCCCCTTTTTTGGTTCAAACCACCATTTTTGGGTTTTCAGTCTAAATCATCTCTTTTTTTTCTTTTTTTAAGCAAAATATTTCTTAACAGTGTCTGAATTCACAGGATTTGGTAATTCATCACCATCCATTTCTACAAGGATCAGAGCTCTACCAAAGAATGCCTTTTTTACCATATATGGACTTTTCCAATTAGTTGTCCATTTTCTTTTATTGTCATGTTGATATGGCAAAATCTTTTTCAAAACCAATTCACCTTCACGAAAACATTGAGGTTGTATCTTCTTGTCATGTGCTCGCATGATTCTTCTTTGGTACATTTGCCCATGACTGAGTGCCAAAAGCCTTTTCTCTTCAATAAGATTCAGTTGCTCAAAACAATCTTGAACCCAATCTGTTTCATTCAATTTTACCTCCATCAAAACTCTCAAAGAAAGAATTTTCACTTCGATCGGTAGAACAACTTCTATCCCATACATTAGCAAAAATAGAGTGGCCCTTGTGGAGGTTCGAATCGATGTGCTATAGGCTAGTAGGGCAAAAGGTAACTTTTCATGCTAGTCTTTATATGTATCAGTTATCTTTCCTAATATTTTCTTGATGTTCTTATTCGCAGCTTTTACTCCACTATTTATTTTTGGGCAATATGGTGCTGAATGATGATGTTTTATCTTGAACTGTGCATATAATTCTTTCATCATTTTATTGTTTGAGTTGCTAGCATTATCTGAGATGATTCTTTTTGGGAACCCATACCGGTATATTATTTCTCTTTTTATGAATCTACATGCCACCGATCGCATAATACCAACGTACAAAGCTGCTTCTACCCATTTGATAAAGTAATAGATTATCACAAAGATAAAACTATACCCATTTGAAGCTTTTGGGGTTATGGGTCCGATCACATCCATTTCTTACGTAGAAAAAGGCCATAGTGGCGCCAAGACATACAATGGGATTGGAGGGTAATGAATTTTATTAGCATAAATTTGGTATTTATGACACTTTCTAGTATAATTGATACAATCATTTTCCATTATAGACCAATAGTAACCTACTCTTATAATCTATTTAGCCATCATATGTCCATTGGCATGTGTTCCATAAATTTTTTTATGTACTTCTTCAAGTATCCTTTTTGCTTCAATAGCATCTACATATCTTAGCAAGATCTGATCTCAGCTCTTTTTATATAAAATTTTTTCATCAAGCATGAACCCTGCTACTAATCTTCAGATGATCCTCTTATCATTTTTTGAGGCTTGCTCGAGGTAGTTTTGGCACTTGATATACTGCACAATGTTATAGTACCATGGTTGTCGATCTACCTCTTCTTCCACGTTTGAATAGTGGGTTGGTGAATCTTTCATTGGTACTCTGATGGGTTGAATTCTCATACTATTATTTAACTTGAATATTGCTGCCAAAGTAGTCAATGCATCAGCAATCTAATTTTCTTTTCGAAAAATATGCTGAAATTAGATCTCTTTAAATTGCTTTATCAAGCTGGTATGTGTTTTTGATATAACACTAGTTTCGGGTCCTTGGTCTTTCATTCACCTTTTAGTTGATAAATTACTAAGGTTGAATCCCTATATACTTTTAGTGTTTCAATCTTCTTTTTAATGGCCATCTATAATCCTATAACACATGCTTCATATTTAGCAACATTGTTTGTGCAATTGAAATCTAACCTTGCAGTACAGGGGTAATAATTTTCTTCTAGGGATATTAGCACTGCCCTAATGCCATGCCCCATTATATTGGATGCTCCATCAAAAAATATCTTCCACACTTTTCTTGTAAACTTCTCATCTTTATCCTGTAAGATCGCCATCAAGTCTTCATTTGAAAACTCAAACTTCATAGGTTTATAATCTTTTGTAATTTGGTCAACAAGAAAATCAGCTGTTGCACTCCTTTTTATAGACTTTTGTGTCACATACACAATATCATATTCTGAAAACATGACCTGCCATCTTGCTATTCTACTTGATAGAAATGATTTCTCATAAATGTATTTGAGGGGATCTAGCTTCGATATCAGCTAAATTGTATAAGAGAGCATGTATTGTCTGAGTCTGCGGGTAGTCCAAGCTAGGGCACAACATATTTTTCTATTTGGGGATACTTTGCCTCATATTCCGTAAACTTTTTACTCAAATAGCAAATAGCATGCTCTTTCTTATCAGTTTTATCTCTTTGCCCCAATACACATCCCATTGATTTTTCTTGAACCGTTGATATAAAATCAATTATCTTCCTGTAACTAGTGGTACTAACATTAGTGAGCTTGTCAAATACTCTTTAAATGTGAGGTCAACTTTATTTTTTTTTGTAATGACCTCCCATATCAATATAACTTTTGTAAAGAAATGAAAAGAATATTTTGTTTCATGTCTCAGCTCATATTTGTTGTTATTTCTTTTTTATTTACTAAGAGTGAGTATGGTTAACTGATCTAAAGATGAACAATTAAACTAGAAGTCTATTTAGTTATTTAGATTAAGTTAATCTTGAAAATCCAACCAAGTTTTAGGTTAGACTTCTTCAAGCCATTAATATATAAGCTTATTAAGGATAGCATGAATTCACTTAAAGTAGGTTGGCTTATGTGTTCAAGTTGAAAATTGCATAAGTGTGAGCTCGAATTGAACTGAACTACTGGAGATAAACTTGGTCTATATTTCATATCCTTGGTATCATATGCTTAAGTGAAAAATAATACAACTTGGAGCTCAATTTGAATTAAGCTATTGATAGTATACTTGATAGCATAGTTAACATTGTCATTCAGATACAAAATTGAGATACAAAATAAAATACAAGTGTGAGCTCAATTTGTACCAAGCTATTAGTAATAAACTTTCAAGTTATCTACGTTTCACATCCTTGAAATAACATCGCCATTTAGATTCTGCAATTTGTAGGTCATATTGTGGATAACCTTTTTAACAACATATGGCCCTTTTTATGTCGAGGTCTATTTACCACATCGATCATCTATCCTTAAAGCTTCAACTTTTTAAAATACCAAGTCATCATTTCTAATATGTTTACGTTGGACTCTTTTATTATAATAATTTATGACTTTTTGTTAGTAGGTTGCAATCCATGTTAGGGCCATGTCTCTTTATTTTTTGACTAGGTTAAGGTTAGCCCTAAGCATTTTTTCATTTTTTTTCTTTTGACACTAATTCAACTCTTAAGCTCTGTAGGCTGATCTCAATTGATACCACAACTTCTGTTGCAAATGCTAGGTGAAAAAAGGGTTTAACAGTGGGCACCTTAGTGTTGTTCTTAAAGCTAACAGCACTCCTGGTAGCTCATCTGCCCACATCTCTTTTGCTGCATCGAGCCTCTTTTTCAAGGCTTGTAGTATTATCTTATTCATAACTTTGGCTTGCCTATTAGACTGAAAGTGGGTAACCAATGTGAACCTGATGTCAATATAGAGATTTGAGCACCATTTTTTGAATTCGAGGTTATCAAATTGTCTATTGTTGTCTGTTATCATAGACCAAGGTGGTCAAAACCTACAAACTATGATTTTTCACACAAATTTTTTAACTTGTGTTTTTATAGTGGTAGCTAAAGCTTCAGCTTCCAAACATTTTGTAAAGTAGTCTACTATCACTAGGACAAATTTGATCTGACCTATGGTCAAGGTAAATGTGTGATTGGTCCGAGGATATTCATCTCCCACTATATAAAGGGAAATGATTTGATGATAAGGGTAAGCTTGGTTGAAAAAAGATGTTGTACTTAAGTAAATTTTTTACACTTATTGTACCTTTTTACCAACTTGATTACATCATTCCTAATAGTGGGCCAGTAATAACCCTACCTCAGCACTTTATAAGCTAAAAGATCGAGGTTTGAGGTGACTTCCATATATTTTCTCTTGGATTTTTCATAGAACATACTCTGTCTCTCTTCTTTATCAACACATCTAAAGTAAGGTAGGCTAAAAGATCTTTTGTATAATTTTTTCTTGATCATCATATACCAAAGTGCCTTTCTCATCAGTGTCTTAGCTTGGACTTTTTCATTAGGTAGCTTTTCTATGGTTAAGTATGCTTTGATTGGCATCATCTAAGTATCTTTCTCATTGACCTATCCTATGAACTTGTTCTCGATGCTTTTACATGCTAGTTCTTCTAACAAACATGATTTGAGCTTTCCATCACTGTCCCTGAGGCCAATTTAGATAGAGAGTCTACTATTAAGTTTTTTAACCTTGATATCTTTTTTACCTCAACTTTTTTGAAGCTAGCTACTAAGGCTAGTGCTTTATCGAGATACTTTTGGATTTCATCATTTTGAACTTCGAAGTCACCATTTATCTAGTCAACCACCAATTGAGAGTCGCTATAAACAGTTATGCATTGAACATTTAGCTCGATTGTTAATCTTAAGCTAGTTATTAATGCTTTATATTTTGCTTTATTAGTGGATGCCCTAAACTTAAATTTTAGAATGTATGGGTACTGTAGCCCTTTTAGGCTAATCAGAATGAGGTTTACTCCACCCCTCTGGGTTGTTATCAAACCATCGATGTAGACCTTCTAATTATCCTTATCTGGGATTTTTTTTCTTTCTTCGGATTGTCTTTTCAATTGTACCAAGGTGCACTCTATAATAAAGTCTGTCAATGCTTGTGATTTCAATGCTGATCTAGGTGAATGTGTAGGTTAAATTCTCTAAGCTTATTGTCCATTTGATCAATCTTTCAAGCACTTTAAGCTTCTATAGAATCTATCATAGTGATTGGTTGATCAGGACATGAATAGCATGGGCTTGAAAGTATGACCTAAGTTTCTTGGCTGAGGTGATAATAGTAGAAGCCAATTTTTCTATACAACTATAATTAACTTTGGGCTCTGTCAATACTTTACTTACAAAATAGATCGATCTTTATTTCTTTATTTATTCTCAAACTAAGACCAAGCTAATGGCTTGATTTATGATGGCTAAATATAAGTACAATATTTCTCCTAACCTTAACTTAGACAAGATAAGAAGAGAATATAAGAATTCCTTGAGCTCATCAAAAGTTTTTAGCATTAAGGGTCTATATGAACTCAAAGATATTTTTGATAATTTTAAAAAATGATAAACATCATTCTATCAATCTAGATATGAATCGACTAAGCGCACTTGTTAGCCTCTATACCTCTTTTATCGAGCTCGGTGCTATCATATTTATGATAGCTTGAACTTTCTTAGGGTTCACTTCTATTCCTCTTTAATTAATCATGTAACCAAGAAACTTGTTCGATATGACCCGAAAAGCACATTTGCTCAGGTTAAGCCTCATATTATACTTTTTTAAAGTGTTGAAAGTTTTTTTGAAGTCTATCAAATGTTCGATCAAACTTTTATTTTTGACTATGATGTCATCTATGTTGCGATCGATCTGATTCTTAAACACCTTGTTCACCAACCTTTGGTACGTTGCCCTTATATTTTTTAATCTGAAAGGCATGACATTGTAGCAGTAAAGACCTTTCTTAGTAACAAAAGTCATCTTTTTCTTATCACCCTTTAACATTTTGATCTGATTATAACTAAAGTAAGCATCCATGAAGCTAAAGAGGCTATGCTTGTCACTTCCATCTACTAGCTGATCTATGTTAGGAAGAAAAAAGCTATCTTTTGAAAAGGCTTTATTTAGATTGGTAAAATCAACACACATTCTTCATTTCCCATTATGTTTCTTGACCATGACTATATTGGCTATCCACTCAGGGTAGTAGACCTCTCTGATAAAGTTAACTCATAATAATTTATCAATTTCTTCTTTGATAACCTGTTAACTTTTAGGGGTGAAAGTTTTTTTCTTTTATCGGATTGGTTTTTCCTCGAGATTAATGTTTAGCCTATGGACCATCACTTTGGTATCAATCTCAAGCATGTCAGATAGTGTCTAGGTGAATAGGTTAGCATTATCTTTTATAAGTTGGATCAGTTGGTCTTTTTGTTAGAGCTTGGTTTCAATCTGCATGTGCTTTTAGGGAATGTCATCCTAGAATGAGACTATCATGAGGTCATCTACTGGCTTAAGTTGACTTTCATCTAAATTTAATTTTTGATCAATTATCTTTTTTTATTCAATTAGGTCGAGATCATTTTTTACGAAAATAAATCTCAACATGGTAGTTAGTATATTGAAAAACTTGTGAGACATATTAATACAAGTGTATATTTCATTTCTTGCTGTATTTTGGCTGATGTATTTGCTTAATCCATGTAACATTCAAATGTTTATGCTGGCTTAAAAGCTTGGTCGCCTTCGATGTAGTGTTAGAAAATTCCAAAGTTGGAACAAAATTAAATTTTTTTCAAAGTTTGGTAGTTTAAAGCGGCATAAAAGTAAACTTCTATCAGGTCAACCTTACGTTTTATGCTTTTACTAGTGGTTTCTTGCTTCTTGTCAATTTCTGGTGCTTGCTCTTTTTTGCTTCTGACCTCAGTATTAATCGAGCTATCTATTTATTTCTCAGTTCTACCATCCATCGTTATGACATAATATTGTCGTGCTATGAACTGGTCTCTCTAAATTTCTCTAACTTTGATAGATGTTGGAAACTTCACTTTCAGGTAGGGAGCTAAGACTATGAGTCACATAACAAACTGACTAGGTTGGCCTAATATCATGTTGCAAGTAGAAGGATCATCCACTACCATGAACTCCACAATCAAGGTGACTATTTTTCGTTCCATCTCTAGGGATACTAAGAGCCTGATAGTTCTTTTCAGTGGCACTTGATCATTTCTAAACTCCACTAATGTGGCGGTGATCGACTTTAACTGATCTTCACCCATCTTCATTTTTTTTATACAGCCAAAGTGTATGACATCGGTCGAACTTTCATTATCAAATAAGATTCTTTTGGCCACATAATTATATACTAGGGCATTATAGTGGGGGTGTTGGTTTCCTTCCAAATATTTTTAGTTGAATAAGATCGGCATGTCTCTCTTATCTTTTTTTTTTTAATCATGTCTATCACCATTACCATGCTCGGGTTAAATTTTTATTTTGTCCAGGTGGAACTACCCCCAATGATCACGTTAATCACCCCAATGATTGGTCTATTATCATCAGTTTGACCCTATTCTTGGGTTGGCTCTTTTTCTTAGATATCTCTTCCCCTCTATTCTATTCTTCTTTCTTTACCCCGAGTCAGCATTTTATGGTCTCGCCTATAATTCGTTCTATTCTAGTTTTGTCTTTTCTGTTCCATAAATCTCTTCAGTTGGCATCACCTTATCAATACTTCAATTTTATTTTTTAAATCAACACAGTCCTCGGTATTATGGTCGATGTCCTAGTAAAAAGGTACATCTCCTAGTTGGATCCTTTTCTTGTGCTTTATTTTAATGGCTTAGGCCACTTGAGGTCAGAATTTCTTTCAATTTGCCTAAGAATTCTCTCACAAGAGGTATTCAGTGATGTATAATTTCTTTCCCTACTAGAGTTTCTAGCCCTATGTCATCTTTCTCTTAAGGGAGGATCGTAGAAATCTTTACCTTTTTTACACTTGAGAATGGGGGATAAGTCTCTCTCACTTAAGTTTGTTTTCATTGTAGATTTAATATTAATATATTTCTCTACTATAAGCAAGATGTCAACCAATGTTTTAGATAGTTCTAGAGACAATGTCAGCTTCAGGTAGTACTCTTTATCATTGAGTCCACTTGTTAGGGTGGCAACAGTGGCCATTTATTCCAGGTATTACCTGTAAGGCTTTCATGTTAAAATGTGTGACATAGCTTTTCAGAGTTTCATTTCACCCTTGGTGAATTGACATTAAATTGAAGGTAATCTTTTTAGTTCTCTGGTTGTTTACAAATTTAGATAGGAATAAGTGGCTAAGCTCCTTGACTGTACTGATCGACCTTAACTCCAAGTTGCTATACCAAAACTAAGCCGTGCCCTTCAATGTAGTAGCTAAACTTTTGCACATTATGGCCTTATCTACCCCCTGCATCATCATGTTAGTTCTGCAAAATTTTAAATGATCAAAAGGGTTAGAAGTACTATCGTATGTCTCTAAGGTAGGTATTTTGAATCTTTTGGGGGGTATAGCTCTGTCGATCTCTTTAGTGAAAGGTGAGGTTTTTAAAAATTTGAGCTCATCCTCAAATGCCACTGCTTTCATCTTCAGCTCATTTTCCATAGCCTGTATTTGAGCTTTCAAGTCTTTGTTTGACTAAGGTTTATAGTTCATTTGCTTGAATTTTTAGGTTATAGCTTGTGTGGGGTTATGACTAGGATGGTGGGATGTCAGGTGTATGTGTTCTTTTTCTCAAGAAGCCGAAGAGGCCTCCACTTTTTCATAACTCAGCTGTCTCCTGGTGGCTTCTCGGACTGGTGCGTCAGATCTGACACTTTTGAAACTTGAGGTGAGGTTATGGTTTGGAACATTTGTTTAAAAGCTTGTATTTACTTTTTTAAAGCTTGGAACTGTTCCATGGTTAGTCCCGTTCATGGCTGAGTCAAAGAAACAGAATGTTGGCTAAGATGAATTTCTGTTCTTGCTAGGATGGCTGCTTTTCTTTCCTCTAGGGTCCTCTTCCTTGATGGCATAGTTTTATGCTTGACTAATACATGAAAGCTATCTCCTACTTGGTGCGTTAAATGTTTATGCCGAGCTTTGACTTGAGGGGTTTTCCTAGAAATGAAGAAGATAAGAATGGTTAGAGGCAAAGGCAGGGTGTGGTCGTTGCATTTGCACTCTCCGACGTCTATGTTAGTAGAGATCAGATCAGAAATGAAGAAAGAAAAAGAGTGTGTAAAATGAACCTGTCTTCATGGCATCTGGATCTTCACATTTATAGATAAATTGTGAGGGACAAAAAAGAGATAATGAGGACAGGGCCGAGTTGAGGTGGCACTAGTCTTGTTAAGTTGACCTAACATGTTAGGCTAATACAAATAATAAAAATACCCCTTGATTGTAAAGGCTTAGAGAGAGAAAAAAAATATTATACCCTTTGACAATCAAATACCCCTAACACCAAGTTTCTCCAAATTTCATTGAATTTGGCTTGCCTACAGATCCTAACATTCTTCGGTTGTCAATTGTTGATTATATTTTCAAAATTTTTTTATTTTATACTTATTTTTTAATAGTGTCCTTATGTCATTCTTTAAAATTAATTAGCTAATATATTAAAAATATTTTTTGTATTAAATAATTATTAGTTAATGGGGTAATTTTAATACATCAAAAAAAAATTCCCCATTATCTTAAAGAATACTTGTAAAGAATTTCAATTTTTAATTTAATTGATTAGTATAATTATTTTAATTTAAAAGTCTAAACTTAAGTAAAATTCTTTCAAATTCTTATAACTAAAACCTTTTTTTTTTTATTTTTGTCGATAATTATATAATTTATTGATAAAATATTAAATTTTTAATTTAAATTATTAAGATTTAATTCATGATAATTTCAAATAAAAGAAACCTTTTTTAAGATCAAATAAATTAAGTATGACTAAAAACACGAAACCAAAACTCAAAACTCTATATAAATTTTTATTTCAAATTAAAAGTTAATAGTACAACATGTCAAGTTAAAAAACTATCAAATATAAACCCATCAACCATCAAATGTAAAGCACACAATTATCACCTATCAATTTCAGGCATCTTAAAGTTACCGCATTCATAATCTTAACTTTTTTTTTTTAACCAAAAATAGTTGATTAGAGATTTTTTACATTTGAAATTCTTACTGAAATTAAACATATCATCAATAAATCACATAACTAATTGGCACTATTGCCACTGAAGATTTTCTTTATCTACGAAACTAAATGCTTTCCAACTTTATAAAAAAAGAACCCACCCTTTGGTCCAATTTACTTTTTATTTTTATTTCTTTTTTTTTTTTTTTTTGTTTTAGAAAAGTAAAAAGTAAAAAAATGCCTTTAAACACAAAATAGATACTTATTATACTTTTAAATGATCAAAATTTGATTTAACTTTTGTATGTAACAAAATTAAAGGTATTATTAATTTATACCTCAAACATAAAATAATCATTATATATAATTTAAATATTTTTGCAATAAATGCTAAGTTTTTTTTGCATAAATTCTAAATTTATATATCCTAATTTTATTACATAAAATAAAATAAAAGTTTTATTATATAACATTTTTTTGGATTATTGAATTTTCTTGTACTTATTTTCTTTAAAATTATTATTTGTTAAAATTTATTGAAACTTTTGGTTTTTTAACATTTATATTTTAACTTTTGATTTTTTTTATAACTTATGGTTTTTTATTCTTTTTTTTTTTTAGATGAGAGGCTATCATGAGTATCTTTTATGTCTCTATTACACTTTCTTTTTCCAATTTCTTATTTATTATATTACTAATCATGAGATTTTATTTTTTATTGTGTTTTTATTTTAATAATTTTATAATTATTAAAATTTTATTATACTTCCTCATAAAACTTTTATTGTAAAAACTCATAATGCAGATTGTCTACATGTATGGCTAAGGCCCCAGACAATTAATGAACAATACAAAAGTTTTTAACTGATTAATTCCAGCATCATTTTCACAATGAAAGTCACCAACCTTCGAGAGCTAAACAAATTCATAAGGCATAACTATATTTTATGCAAGACTACTTATCTAGTATGAATGATAAACATACAAAACAAGACTACTTATCTAGTATGAATCATCTGAAAGTTACTGTGAATTAATTAAATCCAAAGATAGAGTTGAAGTCAAAAGTAATTATAAAGTGAAAAAAAAATTAATATAAAAATATATGAATGATAAACGTACAAAAAAATACTACTTATCTCGTATGAATCATCTGAAAGTTACTATGAGTTAATTAAATCCAAAGATAGAGTTGAAGTCAAATGTAATTAAAAAGTAAAAAAACAAAAACAAATTAATAGAAAAATATTATTCAAAATCGTTTATTTGAAGGATATTCAATTTAAAATTAAATCCTGTCCAATAATAACTTATCTCTAAGTTCACACTAATTATTTATTAAAAAAATAAACCTAAAAAAAAAAAAAAAAAAAACAAAATTTTGTTAACCAAGTTTATATTGGATCATCTGTCGAAACTTATTAAAACGTAAACGGATTCGTTAACGAATAATCTATCCTTTAACCAAATTGAAGCCCAAAATATACCAAAATCGATTTTCTTGCAGATTTCAACTTTTGGATGGACCTATTGAGCACTTAGCCCAGTTGAAAAGCCTTAAAAGCTCTTGTGATTATAAGTCCAACAGAGGGGTATTCCTGTAAAAGCAGAAGAAGTTACCGTTGCAACTCGAGGCTTTTGCTTATAAACCGAAATCGAACTCTTTTCTTTTTTAAAAAAATACCCATAATTGAAATACTTGAAAGAACAGAAAATTCCCAAAATACAAAAGCGAAGTGCGGAATCTACAGATCAATAGCAAGAACAATTGATTCACCAAAAACCAATTGTGAGTTTTCTCACCTAAACCCCTTTTACGTATTGTTTTTTCTAGGTTTAATTTCTTGATGAAATTATTTTTTCAAGAGAAATATTTTGTTTAATTTTAATGGTAGAAAGAGATAAGTAAGGTTTGTTTCTTTTCAGAAAACTTTATTAAAAAATTCGAAGGCTTTTTTAATTCTCTTTCATTAACTTAGGGTGGAAAATGTAAAAGGGGAGTAGAATTATTTCTATATGGAAAAGCATAAGCACAAGAATTCTGTTTGGTTGTTGAGAAATTATGGGAAAAGAAAACGAAAAATCAAGAATGACCCACAACTTTTCTGTATATACTATTAGATTATGTTGCAGGATTTAGCAAGTTTTCTCTCCGATTACACGTTTGATTTTCCCCATTTCTCTTCATACAGTATTTTGGCTGAGCTTTTATATGAACTGGATGTTGTTTGAGTTTCACCCCGCTTACATTCTTAGACCATCACTTTTCTCCCCTTTTATAGAAGAGGTTTCGATTCTATCACCAAATTGCTCAGATGGCATCACGTGCTGGTGGTTTGATTCAAGATCAGAATTTAAATGTTCACTACAATGGTACTACTTCTAATTCTTTCTGTTCTGTTTTTAGTTTATTATTTGTTTTCGAGTTGAATTTGATAATTGAAAGTGCCTACTACAGGTGCTTTTGTTATGGGCAAGGCAAATATCTCTAAAGTAACACAGAGGGAAGGTGGTATTGGTGGAAGGAAACCACTTGGTGATTTATCAAATTCAGTGAACCCTATCCCAAACCAGACATTAAGAAATGAGAATTCTAAACTTTTTCATTCGCTGAGAAAGAGACTGGTGCCTCTAAGCCCACACATGTTTCAAACAAGAAGAAGAGTGTTGTCTCTAAAGCCTCAGAGAAAGTCCAAGCTGGTGACAGGAAAGCTCTCTCTGACATTTCAAACTCGGGTAAGCCACAGCTGCAGGAGACATCAAAGAAGAATCAAACTTCAGAGTTAACCATTTTGGCGGAGGATCCAAGTGAACCCAAAGATAATGCAGAGGAAGGATTTCTGCACAATCATGAAGAATGTACCAAAGTGCAGAAAAGAGCTATAAGCACGAATGAATTTTTTCGGATACTTGGATTATAGGTGGTAAATAAAGTTGTTACGTATTCAGATGTCTATTATGATTTAGTTTTTGGCTGGATACTTACATTTTCATGAATGTTTTTGGTTAGATTTCTCCGAACAGCCTGCATCTGCGAAAGAACCTCATATGTCAAACAAAATGGTCAGTTTTCTTTTTATTTTTTATTCTCCCATTTAGCAATTGTTTATAACTATATGGATTATTTTTTAGTTAAAAATTCATAATATGTTACCGATGAATTATTATGAATCTTTTAATTAATATAATACTTATTAAAATTGATTTAACTTTAAATGATTATACATAATTAAAAAATAATTTTTTAAGTATCATATTAATAGATTAATTATTTAGGTACCACATTAAATATTTTTAAAATTTAAAAATTACATTAAACATTTTAATATAGTTAAAGGACCGACGAAACATTAACTAATATTAGTTTTAACTCTAACTAAAGATTCTGTTTATTTTTGCTATAATTGACTTTCAGGAAATATTTTTTGAAAAACGTTTACAATTACTGAAAAAATAAATATTTTATGTTGTTTGGATGAGTTAATAAAAATATTTTTTATTTTTTTTTTAGAAAATTTATTTCTTTATTCAAATAATATTAATATAACTATTAAAAATTAAAAATTATTTATTATTAAAGTATATTAAAATTATTAATATTAAAAAATAATCATATTTTAATAATAATATTTAATATTAAAATATTATATTAATATAACAATATTTAAAATAAATTTATTTATTATTTTCATATTAATATTTGAAAACATTTAAAATAATATTATTATTCTTAAAATATTATTTTTATTAATATTAAAATAATAATATTTATTATTAAATATTTATACTATTAAAATATTTATATTTTATATTGAAATTATCAATTTATTAAATCATAAGAAAAATCTTTTTTATTTATATTTATTATTAAAATAATAATATAAATAGCTTAATAAATAAAAATATGAAATTATATATTTTAAACTAAAAAATAATAAGAAATTATTAAGAAAATAATAATATTATATTATTTACATTAATTATTAAAATAAAAATATTATTATTTATTATTAAAAAATAATATAATACTATTTATTATTGAAATGCTAAAAATATTTATGTTTAATAACATAAAAAATAAAAATATTTAAAATTGAAATGTTAAAAGACTTTTAATGTTAAAATTTTAATTTTTTAATTAAAATTAAATAAAATATTTTTATTAATATAATAACATTTTATGTTGAATTAAATCAATTTCAAGTTTAAAATTTTAATTTTTTAAGTAAAATTAAATAAAAATATTATTTATTTATTATAATAATATTTTGGGTAAGATCAAATTAAGTTTGAGCATAAAAAATTATATATAAGGTCTAATTTGAGTAAAATTATACTCAAATATATTGATAAGTACTCATAAAGAGTTTTTTTTTGTTGAAAATTATTTTTATCTTTTCAAAAGGGTAAAACAATTTCTAAAATAATTATTTTATTTTCTATTGATCAATAAATTATTTTTTGTTAACCAGTCAATTTTTTGTCAACCAAACATATAAAAATACAGATTTTCCTTTTTCGAAAATCATTTTTTAGGAAACAAATAATGGAGCCCAATACTATTTTACTTGTGTTTAGGATATGGATACTATGCATCCACTAGCTTCAGCATATGGATTGTCTTAATGAATACTAGTTTACTTCTGCTACAGCCCATGAGTCCTTCAAGGTACTTTGAAGCTGGGGAGATGAATGAAGATCTGCCTCCAAAGCACAAGTTATCAAGGAAACTTAACTGCGCCCCACCTAGTCCAGAGCCACTGGATAATATGCCCTGGAATGATCCTAAATACATTCCCAGCTTTAAGTTGATAGAATCGCCATAATGGTGAAAGCATTATGGCTTCTATTGGACTGCAATTATTTTGCTAGTAGGTAAAGATGTGGCAACTTATGTTGCATTCAGATTTGAGATGAAACGAAAAGTTCACTTTTTTTTTGGCTTCTTCGGCTGTTAATTGTGTAAAGCCGGCTGAATTGTGTTTTATCCCTTTTACTAATATTACGCCTGTAATCTTTCCAGCATGCATGTTAACGGTGAAGTTTGATAGATCCAACCTCAAAATTATATCATAAATTTTTTCGAAAATAAAGGAAGGATTTCAACATTATCCTGGGTTTAAGTCTATTGATTTATGCTATCATTTTTTAAAAATAAAAAATTTAAATTTAAATTCAAATATCTATACTACTATAGATAAAAAGAATCTTGAAGAATCTTCGAACTTACACATGTTCAGTTTAGGTCTTTCTTTCCCACGGTTTTTTTTTCATTGTTTTTGATGATAGCGGAACTAACATTAAATGAGATATGAAATGAAAGAAGAAAAGTAGAATGAAATACTGTAATATCAAGGCTTAGGAAGCTCCATCCCTCCATCTTTTTACTCCTTTTGCTTTCTTTTTCGTTTTTCTGTTACTTTGTTTTTGGGTTTGAAGTTTTTCAATACTTTGATATTTCTTTTTTGTCTAATCTTATAGTTGCTTTTATTTTTTTGGTTGTTGTGGGTTTCCTGATCAAAGAAACAAAGCCGGTGCCACAAGTAAGGGTGGTGTTGTTCGTGCTTAAGGGAAAATACGTCCTGTTTGTACCTAAATTTTTTTATGTAGTTTTTGTCTATGTTTGTTGTTCTTGCTAAATCTATTTAAACATTGCTCATTAACATTACTTTTTTTTTTTTTTATTCCTTTTGATTTTCCAACCAGTTCATCCAAGAGTGCAAAGGCAGATGAACCTACAGGGGATGTGCTGCTCATATCTGATGCTGGAAACATACTACAATTGCTGGGGAGTCATTTTTCACACAAGCAGAGCGCCTTTTAATATTTAAAATAGGTGCAAAGAAAAGCAGAAAGAAGTATAAACAAGCCTGCAACCACTATACAAGTTGGAATTACTTCTACTTTTCTTTGGCTTCCATTTTTGTTCCTATTCTTCTCGTGCTTTGATACTGTATTTTGTAAATGTTCTGGCTCTGGTATATTACATGTTTGTTTTTTATTTCCCGATTTTTGTTTATAATTGTTCATATCTCCAGTTGTGGGCTACAATTTGACATTGGTTATTGCTTTCTTTTTCTTCTTAAAAAAATTTGCACTTTCCAATCGTTTTGCCAAGCAGTTCAACGAAGCTTGCAAAAGCAAAGGAATTAGTAAAGGCTGCATTGGTCATGTTTGATGCTAAAAGCATTGTTGCAATCATTGAAGAATGTCCTTTGCCACAAGAAAGTGAACATCAGAGTACCCAAACAGCGACAGAAAGTCCTCTCCAAGAAACCGCTAAATGATTTTCTGAACTTAACTGAGGTACATGTTCACATTTACTTAGCGTTGTTTTTTATATTGGGTTTTTTATAAGGGCAAATGCAGTCTATCCCTTTGATTTTTTTGAATGACACCACTCGGCTTATCATTGGTAACCTCGAGCTTCTTTCAATTCATTATTTAGATAAAAATTTGGAAGATGTTAGTACAGCCTGAAAGAAAAAATTTCACCTGTTATTTCAGCACATACAAAAAGCATTCTTTTTACTGAAAAGTTATAGAAGACATTAAACATGATCAATTATTGATGATTGTTGTTACCATCATGTTTGTATTTCGTTGCTTTTCTCTTCTTTTGGGTTCTTTGTAAGTAGTTGGAAACATGTGCAATGAGTTCTTCCTCTTTTTTAATGTATTACAGGTGGACACTTTGCTGCAAAGTAAAACAAAAAAGAAAATACAAACTTTCACCAAGTGTTTTATTCTAACTTATATTATGTTAGCTATTTTAGTATATTTTGTAGGCAATATGTTTTTATAGATGTTAGCTTGAAAAAATTTGTAAGTTTCCTATAATTTTTTAAAAAATTGTCTCATTTTTTTGTTGTATTTAGATTGCATCGAACTTAAATAATTTACATAGCAACTACTATGTGTAGTTATGAGAAATTAAACTACAACTGCTAATCTAATTATCTCTTAATTTATAAATTATTTTTAAATTAAATTTTTTATGTAACTTATAATCATAATTAGCAGAATCAGATCGGACATTAAACCGTTTAAGGTTTTAAATAATTGAGTTAATGATTCAACCATTGAGTCAAACTGAACATTAAACCGTTTAAGATTTTAGATAATTGGGTTAATGATTCAACCACTGAATCAAACGAGTCAATTGTCGGTTCAATAAAAAAATTATAAAAAATATAAATATTTTAAAATTTTAAAATTCAAACTTTTAACTCAAATTATAATTTAATAATTCAACCATAAAACTATAAATTTTAAGACATATCATAAACTACAAATTTTAAAATATAAAATTCATAGAACAATTAATTATTAGTTAGAAATGAAATTATTTAACATTTTATTAAAATCATATTTTATATTTTAATAATTAGAAATAATATTTATATTTTAATAAATATAATAAATAATAACTAATAAATTATTATTATTTATTAACATATAAATATTATTTATTAACATATAAATATTATTTATTAATATATAAATATTAATCTTTATGTAATAAAAATGAAATATTTATATATAAAATTAATAGAAAAGAAATATTTATATTTATATGAAAATTGGTAAAAAAAAAAATTAAAATCATTTTTATATTTTTATATGAATTTAGTTTTTTTATTAATTTATATTTTTTTATTATTAATTATTTTCGATTATGATCAAATAATTAATCATTTCTAATAACATTTTATTTTTTATTAATTTTATATATATATATATATTTTAATTTTTTTAATTATGATATCTATTAATAAAATTTTTATTAAATTTTTTTTAAATTGCTTATTTTTATACACGTGTCAAAATATGCAAGATATCATTAATAGAAAGTTACAAAGGTTTTGATAGTTAAAAAAAAGGAGTTTGGAAGTTTATTTAGATGAAATAGTAATACAAGAGTTTTACTAGATTATTTTGAATATTTGAAGGATTTTTTTTTTCATATTTTACCTATATTAGTCGGTATTAAACCAATCAATCTAAAAAAAATCATCTAATTTATTGATTTAATATGTAAACTGTCGATTCATAATGATTTAAAGTGATTTAATTATAAAATTAATCTAATTATAAAATCGAATCAATTTCAACATTGGATCACCAGTTCACTCGATCAAACCAACGGCTATTATTTGATTTCTGCATATGTTTCAAGAATGCTTTGACACCACCTTATGCTAACATGACACCACACTGTCAAATTAAATTATTTATTGTTAGTATCATAGAGTATGGTAATCTTTTTTCAATAAAACTAACATGACACCACACTGTCAAAAAGTGGACAATCATTCGTTAAAAGTAAGACAACACATGGTGTATTGTTTTTCTCGGTTAATTCTCAATCTTTCTGCTAACAAGAATCTATCTTCTTCAACATTATATCTAAAAAATAGTATTTTTATCATTAATTAAAAAAACTTATGCTACTTATGAAAACTTATCAAAATCAATCACTCTTAAAAATAATATTCAAAATCTAATGTTTAAATTTTAACGCTTACCAATAAAATCTAAATATCTCGATTTAACCGAAAATAATAATATTCAAGTCGAGTAATAAATAATACAGGCAAAATAAAAAACAAGACGTTGAAATCGAACTGACAAAGCTGAACCGGTTGAACCACGTTATGAAAAAAAGGTCGATCCAATCCGGTTTAACTTTTTCGGCAGCACTGGACAAGAAATCAAAATCACTCGAACAAATCAAAGGGCAAAAAAATCTAAAAACTAAAAGCGCATTCGCGGGAAGAGTGAGATCATCTTCCTTCTATCCAGAAATTTATAGTTCTCATTTCTCATAGCGAAAACCCCCCAAAAACCTTTCGATTTTTCTTCCCAATTAATCCTAAAATGTCCGTAAAATCCCACATAATTACAGGATTGACCCTCCCCTTGAAACCCACTGCTTCTTCTTCTTCAAGCTCCAGTAGTAGTGGCAGTCTCTGTTTAGTTAAGAGACCGCTCACCTCTTCCTTCCTCAATGGCGGAGGTACCCTTTCTTTGGCTTTTTCTCAGGTTAAATTTTAATGGGTATTTTTATTTTTCTTATAATACCGTAAATGAAGAGCTTTTCTTTCTTTTCCTTGCTTTTGAGTTGGTTGTGTTTGTTCTTTTTTATGTTACCATTAGGAGATAAATGTTGGCAATTTGGAACTAGATTTTATTTATTTTTACGGGATATATCAAATTTGTGATTTTTTTTTCTACAAAAAAACTTTGCTTTTCATTGTAAATCTAGAGCCATTGTGTTTTTAATAGCTTGAGTAGTGAGAAAGAGGGTTGCTTTCGCAAGTTGATTGACTAGGCTGCTAACTTAACTCAAATGAAACACATATAATTTTCTTCAAGCTCAGCTGTTTGTATGGATGATGACATTTGTTTGTCCATTAAGCTACTGGTTTATTTGGGTTATTTGCTAATAGTTTTGTTAAAGCACTAAAACTTAGTTAAGTGGTGAATCAAATGGGTTCTTAATGACATTAAAGTATTAAAGCATATGTGGTCTTTTTCTCATTTTTGGATAACAGCATTTATATGATTTACATGTCAAAAAAGTTAAACCAATTCAATCATATATAAAAGCTTGATGGTGAATTGATTCAATTCGCTTGCAATTATGTAAGCTTTTGAATAAGGTTTTTTTTTGTGTTCGTAATGAAATTTTGAATTGCTTGTCATGTGAGCCACCATCTTTTCAACCCATTTGCTTTGGTTTCCATTTTCCCTAGTTTAACTTGCATCCCATTTTTCTATTTTTTGACTATATTATTTGCATTCTAGTTGATGATTAGGGAGTAATCTGAAAGATTGAAACTCCCATGAAAAAGGACTTTTTCTCATTTTATTACCTGGCAATATTAAATCCATAGGACCTCTAACATCATCTAAAGGAGCTAAATACCAGTATCTAAAGTAGGTACAAGTTATCCTTTTAACAAAATTTTCCTTTTTTTTTCTTTTCTTAAACAGTGGCTGCCCTAAAAATTACAAGCATAAGTATCCTTCCAGGAAGATCTCATTGTCACAGGCAAGGTGGAGGTGCCCTTGGTACACGCATGAGCCTTTTTGATCGGTTTGCTAGAGTTGTTAAGGTCAAACTTTAGAAATTGTTTATGGACATTCATGTAATGATACTATGTTTTCTGATTCCAGCTTTTGATGTGTTATCTCAATAACTTAACTCAATTCACTGATAATGGCAGTCATATGCAAATGTGCTCTTAAGTTCCTTTGAAGACCCAGAGAAAATCTTAGATGAAGCTGTGCTCGAAATGAATGATGACTTGGTGAAGATGAGACATGCCACAGCACAAGTAAGCCTCATAATGTATTATTTCTTGAGTTTCATTCTTTTGGGTCCTTTCTTTCTGTTATCTTAATTTCCTTTTGCTTGCCATTCTTTTCACTGTTTTTGCTATTTTTTATTCTCTTTTATTCATAATTGCATTGCATATGTACTCAACTATAGTGCCTAGGTGGTCTTACAAGTTTATATTCTTATGCAATTTTTTATTCTGCCTTTTCAGTGAAATTTTCTTCCCACTTATGCACATGCGAACCTTTTTCTTGTTTGAAGGTATTAGCATCTCAAAAGCGGTTGGAAAATAAGTACAAAGCTGCACAGCAGGCTTCTGAAGATTGGTAACTGATTAAATGGTTTTTTGTTTTCCATAGTCTGCAGAGTATGCTGGTGTTTAAATGTCCCCATTAAGTTTTGATTTCATATAGGTACCGTAAAGCACAGTTGGCTCTTCAGAGAGGAGAAGAGGATCTTGCACGTGAAGCCCTCAAGAGGCGTAAATCCTCTGCTGTAAGATGCCATATAAAACCCATTTAACATACACTGAAAACCATATAAATTTATATGCCAAATGAGATTCATGGCATTCCAAGATAGATTGTTCCAACAACACAATGTTACGAAAACACCAGTGGGCATAATAACCTGATTGAATGGCTTAGACTGTGTAACTGATTCAGAGAATTTTCTAGGGACTGAAAGCAGTTCTTTTCTTCTGGTTTTAGAACCTGTTATTTTAATTCATAGTTCCTAAAATGGATAGCTTTTGTTCTGATTGAATAATTGATGAACCATCATTTTTTCTTTTTGTTGCAGGATAATGCTAGTTCATTGAAAGCTCAACTTGATCAACAGAAAAGTGTAATTGAGAATCTTGTCTCTAACACACGGGTACACTTCTGCTTATCTTTACTGCTATTAATTCCATTGATATGTTATTCAGTTAGATAATTGGTCTTTTTATAGAGAATATGTCATGTATTGCCTTAGGTCTGACATGCATTGTTGTTAAGCGTTTTTCATAAATTCAGATAAAAGATTTTTATGTTTTGGTGTATGAGACATGAAAATCTAAAGGTTAAAGATCTGTCTAAAATAAAGAGGCTATGAGCAATAGAGAGGAAAGAATGTTGTAATATTATTTTATTGGTCTTGGTGTTATAGATTATAGGTTAAATAAGAACCAGGAATAAGCTAGGAGAGGGAAATGAACTATTATTTTGTGACATATGATCCATTAGTTGAAGATAATAAATCTATTTTATGTAGCTTTTGGAGAGCCCTATGACACTTAATAACTAAATAATAGATGTAATAGGAAAGCTATCTACAATTCTTTTATCTTGTTATTATGTACATATTGATGGATTTGTTACGGTTGCATTCCCTAAATTCCATTTTGTGTAGCTTCTGGAGAGCAAGATACAAGAGGCAAAGTCAAAGAAAGACACTTTGAAAGCTCGTGCTCAGTCTGCAAGGTAGTCTCTGCTATTGCCATTGCTACTTTCCTTTTCTCTCTGTCTTATCTCATTGGACTTTCTGGTCATGATCACTTTGATGCTGCTTCAGAACTGCAACAAAAGTAAATGAGATGGTGGGAAATGTCAACACCAGCAGTGCTTTAGCAGCTTTTGAGAAGATGGAAGAGAAAGGTGAGTTAGTCTTAGGTTGTAAGCCTCTTGTTGTAAGTGAGTATCCCATTTATTCATGCCTGCAGGGTTAGAAAGATTATGATTTTGACATGATGGAAAGTGCTCACGATAAAGCTTTTTAGCCTTGTGATAACCATCTAACGTGTAATTTGTGCTAAATTTCTCTAATGGAATCTATCTTAAACATTAAAATATTATCCAATCAAATTATTGGGTGATTTTCATCTAGTACAACAACAACAACAAACTAAGCCTTATATCCCATAACTTTGGGGTCAATTGTATGAAAGGCCAAAAAAGGCAATCATGTTAGGTTGTAGTTTTGAATCTTCTTGCGCCACTCATTTCTATCAAAAACAACATTTTCATCTACTTCCTTAACCCTCATATCATTTCTTATTATCTCTCTCAAATCCAGAAGCTCATTTATCCTAACTGGTGTGTTCATCTAGCACACTGACGCAATATCTTCAGTTCAAGCTTAGGAAGTTGAGATGTGAAGAAGCTTCCTCAGTTAAAAAAATATCTATGTTGCTGAGGGATGTCTAAAGTTAGGATATGTGTGTCCTTACCCACACTTTTTAGTTATGAAATGCTGCTGTTTAATTAACTATTATTTTCAGAACAGGGTTAGAAAGATTAAGATTTTGACATGATAGAAGGTGCACAATGTAAAGCTTTTTTAGCCCTGCAATTACCATATAACGTGTAATTTGTGCTATATTTATCTAATGGAACCTATCTTAAACATAAAGATATTCCAATCCAATTATTGGCTGATTTCTTCTAGTACTCTCTGACACAATATATCCAGTTCAAGCTTAGGAAGTTGAGGTGTGAAGAAGCTTTTCCTGAGTTAAAAAATATCCATGTTGCTGAGGGATTTGGGGAGTTCTAATGTTAGAACGTGTCCTTTTTGGCCTATCCACTCTTCTTAGTTATGAAATGCTGTTTAGTTAACTATCATTTTCTGACTAAATATTTCATAAGAAGTGGTTTTATTAATAATCTTATTACACCCAAAATCATCCTTGTCATGCACCAAATGATTGGTGATCCTTCCCTGCTAAATACAATCTTGATCACTGAAGATTGACTATCTCTTGCATTTCTTGTGGAGTTGTGGTTGATGATCAATCTATAAGAACTAGAATAGTAGATTTGATCTTAACTCTTGTCTCTTATGTTTCTTTTCCTTGCCTTCTTTTTTTGACAGTTATGGCAATGGAGTCTGAAGCAGAAGCTCTTGGGCAGTTAACCACTGATGATCTTGAAGGGAAGGTAGTGACTGCTTTATCTTTATTTTGTATTCTTTAACTCTGATTTAAACTTTCTGTGGCCAAATTTTCATTTTGATATTTGATATTTGATAATTTGCATCATTGTGGTTGGTGGCCGTCATAGGCCTGGTATTTAACAGTGTTAATGGCTTGTTGATAGGGTAACTAAATATGTCAATTTAGCTGTAGGTTTATGCTCTGACTCAATCTTTTTGAAATTGGGACTTCTTGAAATATTTCCTTGAGGTTCTCCAAGGATAGGAAACATGGAAAGGTTTTCCTATAAGTTCGCTGAAAATAGATGGGAAGCCAATTTAATATGGTAGCCATTGTTTTCTATAGTTGTGGCATGAAACAGGCCACGTTATTAGGGATAACTAAGGGTTTTGTGAATTTAAGATAAAAATTATTAGAATTATAGTTAGTTATTCATCAGAAAAGTTAGCTTGCCATATTATGGATTATCTTACGTCTTGAAAATTCATATTAAGAATACAAGACTACTTAGTACTGCAGTTCAAATTTATAGACCCTTTTGTCATGATAATATAATGTTTTTGCTATGTACTTGATTGTTTCTTTCTATAAAATCTACTCTGATTTTTTAAGAAACCCATTGCTTGAATTTGCAGTTTGCATTACTTGAGAGCACATCGGTTGATGATGATCTTGCAAACTTGAAAAAGGAACTCTCTGGCAGCACACTGGTATGTCTCATTCTTGTTTTATGAAAAATGGAAATCTGTATGATGGGATTAGGTTTCTCTCATATGCAACTTTCCCTAGACTAGGCTTTGAAAATTATAGTATGTTACCATTATGTTCAGCTCTGTCTGGTCGTTGGGTGAAGAATCAGATTCAGAATTGACTGACTAAAAAATAAGAAGAAAAGAAAAAGGACTCATCATTGACTGAACATTCAGAATTGCTCTGCGCATCGTGTTTTTCCTTTCCCTGGTCTGTTTTGGCAACTAGAAAGTGATAGTAGCTTGAGGAGAAGGAAAAGAAATTTCCCTTGGTTAAAACCCCAAAAGTTGTTCTCCAGCTGTGAGCCAAGGAGGAACAGTCTTGAATTTCAACCTTCTGAAAGGTTTTAATTTTTCATTTTCCTGTTCTTCTGAATAACAGAAAGGAGAGCTTCCACCTGGAAGAACTGTTTCTGCCAGTACAAACAAGACATTTCCATATCGAGATGCTGAGATTGAGACAGAACTTAATGAATTGAGGCAAAGGGCAAAGGACTTCTAAAGTTTCTGTTCCGGATACCCAAATCGTGGAATTTTTATTTCAAGATCGAACCCTCTTCCAATGGTTTAACTTGGTAAGCTAGCGTTCAAACAGATCATTGTATAGCTGCAGTCCAAACTCAATTAAGTATAGCAATTTTTGGATGGTTATGTACATACTTTGTTTATTACATTAGATGAGCATAGTAATAATGTACTTATAACATACAACGCACACTTGGCAATGACCCATGTTTTGGACCATGTATTCAATAGCTTGTTAGTGTGCAATTAGTCTTCCTGGCAACTTCCTTGCCATTTTATTATGTTGTTCGGTCTGGGATACCATGTCGGTGACAAAAATTCAAATTGCCACCACAGTTTCATTTACGGGTATCTAACCAATAGCTGTCGTGGGTGAACATAACAATTTTAAACATAATACGTTAACAACACGAAAATAATATTAAAGAAGACATAAAAGTGATATTATTTAAAATTTTTAAAAAAATTATATATAAATTTGACAAAAATAAAAAAATATATATATTTTATATTTTGACGAGTTGGCGTAAATTTGATTATAATAATTTTTTGTATTTTTATACATGTTTGACACCACATAAATTGTCAAATTTAGTAGTGGGTGTCTTTTCTGTCACTCACAGAATACAAGGACTGAGTCTCGGTTCCCTGGCTTTTATTGGCTACTTATTCTTTGGCTCTTCTGAGAGATTTGCAATATTCCAAGTTGATTTGTTAAATACAGAAGTGCCCACTGTGAAACGCTGTCAACAGCTGAAATTGTTTATTAAATGTATAGAAATCAAAGAGCCGATTTAAACACCGGTTGATAGTAAGGAATGTGGCATGAAAATTCCTTCTCTAGATTGACACGGCACTGTTCTATTGAGGGTGGTCTTAGACACTGTAGAAATTGCTTACAAAGACCAAAACAGAAGAAAACGTGTCAAAACTTTTAGCAGGAAGAGACTAAAATTCAAATGATATTGCGGTCATTGGCCGGAAAATCAAGTTCCATCACAGTAGCTTCGTTCTTATCAAGCGATTCATTCTTTTCTTGCACACCATTCCGTACAAATTAAGCAAGTAATTACCAATCCTACTTGGTTAAATTATAAAAAATTCAAAACTTCGGACTTTATTTATTAACTCTAATAATTCACTATTACTCTGATTTAGTATCTAAAAATGAAAAAAACAAACTATTTGCCCATAACCCGAGTCATGGAAAGGGCACTGCATGCAGTACATTCAAATGTTCAGATTATTCGTGCCATTGACACATTCAAAATCCTAAGTTTTTCCTTTCCCAGCAAAAACCCAAGCTCCCCACCCCCCAGTTTCACTTAGGTTTTCCTTTCTCTGCGGAAATGACTGGTTCAAAACTCCTTGGTCAACACGTAATCCCTTATAAGCCTTATCCATAAACCCTAACTAATATATTCAAACTACCTCTCCTATATATACCCCATTTCGCTTCCATATTTCATAATATACTTGATACACAAACAACAACGTTCGTACATAAAACTTCCAAAAGAGTTACGTAGTTTCAGCCATCAGGCCTCAGGCAACGTAAATACAATCTTTTTTGAAGATGAATTGCAGAAAATTAAGTACCTTTTTGATCATTTTTGTCATTTCAGTGGCCATTTTGTGCCAAGTTGGAGTGGAGGCTACAAGAGTATTACCCGAGGATTTTGCAAAGGCTAATCACCTGGAGACATACTCGTCGGTCTACGAGAAGGCCAAGTTCACAATGTCTTGCTGGCTCGAGCGGTTGGCTTCTGGACCTAGCCCTAGAGGACCGGGTCACTAGAAGAAAGTATACTCAGTGTTATCATTTAGGCTTAAATATATATATATATATATATATCTAAAGAACCTTAGATAAAAGTTAAATAATCATCCAATGCTTTATTATTTTATTGCAACCAATTGAGATTTCAAACATTTATTTTTCTTCAATTAAATCTTCAAATATTTATTTTTATCAAACCAACAATTGGATGAAAATAAGTGTTGACAATTAATCAATTTTCATTTATTAAAAGTTCAATTGATGAAAATAAATATTTGAGTACGTAATTGGTTGCAATAAAATGATAAAGGTTTGAATTATTATTTAACTTTAATAAGAGGTTTTTTTTTTATTCTTAATTATGCCTATCATATATTTATTATGGTTTTTTTTTCTTCTTTTATAGGTAGGTTTAAGATAAACAATGCAGCTTCTGCCGACTGCCATATAGAAGTAGATGTATAAATGTAAATTGATTAATAAAAATTCTTTGATTTCATAAGTTGGATGACCAAGTAATTATTCTTGATATTTCAATTTTTAATTTGGATAATTAAATTAATCGTAAACCTCTCTAATCTTTTACCAAGTGAAATACAACTAAAATTTAGAATCTTTATTAAACTACTCAACTAAGCTTTGATAATTAAATTTAGAATCTATCCACTATTTTTCTTGAATCTTTGATACTTTAATTAATTAGTGCCATATTATAATTTCAAGTTCAGTTTCGATATAATTCCTATTTTTTCTTATTGATGGTTTTGATTAATTCCCTTCACAAAAAGAAATAGTTCTCTTCCATTTCAGAATTCTTATTTCGTGAACAATTACATAATTCGTTACTAGAATGTTAGAATTTTAATTTTAATAATGATGATTTAAATTTTAATAACTTCAAATATAAAATAATAAAAAATAAAAATGTGATATATATATATATGTATATATTGCATGGGAGTGCATCTATTTATGAAGCTGAAGCCAAAACTAAAACCAACCAAGGACATGAGTGTCCACACCCCATATCCATGCAACTATATTTCGTTATTGTTATAGAATAAATTTTTATATTAATTACTTTTGCCTCAAGTCAATATTTTGAAATAGAAATTTTTTGTGGGGTTAGGTGGATTGTATCAACAAACAAATTAGGAATATTAGGAAGAGTTTTGTTTATTTATTTTTTAACGCGCCCAAAGGTTAGGAAAATTTTATACTATTACATATAATGTCAATAATTATGTTCATATAAGAAATTAAAAATTTAATTCAATTGATTAATACGATTACCTTTAAAATTAATATTTGATAAATATAAAATTTATATTATTACATATAATGTCAATAATTATGTTCATATAAAAAATTAAAAATTTAATTCAATTGATTAATACGATTACCTTTAAAATTAATATTTGATAAATATAAAATTTAAATTATAAGATTTGTATCTTTTTTACATATCTACGTTTTACACCCTCCTATATAATAATAATAATAAAAAAACTATGTTCATGTAATGTTGTCATAAGTTAAGACTTAACAGGTATTATAATTAAGTTAAAACTATATAAAAAATAAATCAAAATATCAAATAATAGAGAACACCAAACATCTAATAATAATGATGATATTATACATCAATAAGTAGTTAGTTCAATTAATTTGGATTTTTTTTTTTTATGAAGAGTTTTTTGGTTTGAATCATGTTGATGATTATTTGTTAAAATCATATCGAATACACTACTTATAACTACTTATCTTATACTATTAAATATAATATATTTTATTTTAACTTTAAAAATTAAATAACTTATTTATCTCAAATTTAAAATAAAAATGATGATACAATACATGGGTGGAGTGCAATTATTGTTTATAAATTTGACCCTTTTAGATTTATAGAGTAGGGTTTAAAGTCAAAAGCTATAAACTTGAATCAATCCTAATCTAAGTTGGCCTTAGATATGACACATAAATTAACACTTATAATTAGTTCATAACTACAAGTAATCTCATTTTCTACTCCCAAAACATAATTTATGCACCATAGATTTGGGATTTATACATAACTTGCAAGATCACAAAGAGATGAAGATATCAATTGTCAAATTCAATATTAAAAAATACTCTAATATTCAACACTTGCACATATATTCTATGGCAGTTTTTACTTTCCTCAAGCCAAACCAACCAAGGAACCAACTTTAGTCAAATCCAATATTTCTAATTCTCGGACTTCATCAAACTCTATCTTCTTAAAATGACAAAAACACCCTTCACTTCTTATTGAACCTAAGTGATGAAAGAGAGGGTTAGACCGGTAAATTTAGTATACAACGGGCTGTAGTAGGCATTGACACGTTCAAAGTCATGACCCAATGTTTCACCTTTCCCAGCAGCAACCACTTAGCCCCATGACCATTTTTTTTTCCCTGTTGACTTAGCTCAAAATCCTTGTTCAACACGATAAGTCCGAAAAAGCCCACCAATACCATTTTCCTCGACTTTTTTAACATATTTCAACTGTTCTATATCAGACTCTTCAAAAGTTTTTTTCTATATATACCCAGATATTCAATTTCAAATTCACATCCATCAACAAGCCCGGAGCTCCTTCCTACCATTACTTTTCAAAGATTCTGCATTTTGCCCACCTTTTGATTACTCTTTGTGAAGATGAATAGCAGAAAATTCAGTACTCTTTTGGTAATTTTTGTCATCTCAGTGACAGTGCTGAGCCATGTCAGCGTTGAAGCTACCAGGGTGTTGCCGGAGGATTTTGCGAAGGCAAATCACCTAGATACGTACTCCTCGGTCTACCAGAAGGCAAAGTTCATGATGTCATACTGGCTCGAGCGCTTGGATTCGGGACCTAGTCCACAAGGACCTGGCCACTAGATTTTGGCCCTGCTAATTCACGACATGGCTCATGCCCATGCCCCACCCCCATGGAAGTTCAACGAAGTATACTGTACACCAACATCGTTATTGTTTTTTTTTTTTTTTTTTAATATTTTGATTAAGATATTCTGCAATTTCTACTAGTTAGGTAGAATTGTATGACAAAATGTAATTGAAAAAAATAGGATTCTTTGATTTGATTTGCTTTTTTTTTTTGGCACAAGATTCTTTCATTTTGTTAGTTGAATAATGTTTTTCAGTTAATTGTAAAACCTTATTAATCACCTTCAATTTTGAAGATAATTAATTAAAAA
The DNA here is from genome assembly GCF_047325235.1 of Durio zibethinus. NCBI lineage: Eukaryota > Viridiplantae > Streptophyta > Magnoliopsida > Malvales > Malvaceae > Durio > Durio zibethinus. The sequence goes on along the minus strand of NC_143188.1, from coordinate 11,001,499 downwards.
ATTCACATTCCATGCCAAATTTATGTGTTGCAAGACCAGAATGGAGACGATTGTTTTTTTTTTTTTTTTGCAACATGCACGAAATTAGTTGAAATAATAATAGATGAAAATAGGAAATAAGGTGAAATAATCAAACATTAATTTTCTAAATTTCTGTAGTGCTTTTTGGTTTAAATTTCTGTCTCAATAAATCTTTACATCCCATTGTTTACTTTTTTAACTATAACATTAAAAAATCAAAAAGAGGAAGAAAGATAAGAACCCCACACGTGTTTGAGCTTTCCTGGAAACACCCAGCCCCACGTGAACTAGTTTTTCTGCCTGCATGACCAGTACACACACCTTGTGCAGCACGTAACTCCTAAGTGTCCACCATAAACCCTAACTTTTATTCAACTTAGCTATATCAAATATCAATCAATTGAGCTTTGGCGATCTTTGGCACCTGAAGAGTTGAAGATTCAAACAATTATTAAATATATAGGGTGTATATATGTAGAAGATTTTTTTAGAAAACTGATATTAATATGTATTAGTAATTAGAATGATGATTAGAGTTAAGAGTCTTTGGCCTAAGCTAATAGTTTCAAACAAATCATCCTTCCAAAGATGGTGATTCCAATGTCTAGAATGGAAACATCATTTCTCTTCTTTTCCATTTCAATTTGTTCTACAACTGCAAATTCTACAATGGAAAACTTTCTTCTCTACTTTGCCACTTATTCACCATCTTCCTATATAACTTCTAATGTTATCTTTAGTTATCAAAGCAAATTAGTTCCTCATAGTTCATATTCATCTATATTGCAATTTTTTAGAATATGATCTTAATATATTTTAAATTTGTGCCAATATATATTATTATAAGAACTAATTAAACTCTTTTTGTTTGTATATAAGTTATTACTATTATGTACTTTTTAATTTATTAATTTTGATGTATTTTATTTTAGCTAGCATTTTAGTGAAAGGCAATATTAATATATATATATATATATTTATATACCAATGAGTTGTAATATTATTATTATTATTATTATATTATTATTATTATTATTATTTGTAGTTATAAGAATGAGTGAATCTCTATTGCCAATATTTGTGTGCATATATATATTGTTTCATAAATATATATAAATATATATATTTTAGGGAAAGGAACATTATTTTTTTAGAAATATCTAAAACTTTGTAAGATGGACATCCAACTTCACTTGAAGACGGTATTCTTCAACGAATATGTTTCTTCCACTTAGTGTACAAATATTTATAAGATTTGTTCTTGTGTACTATATATACTTGGATTCTTATTCTTTAGCCTGAAAAATCAGACAGCAAATAAGAAGTGAAATCCAAAGGCAAAAAAAGTGATCTCCTTCAGTTCACCAATAATCATCTTTCTTAATTTCTTAGTTTGGGAAAAAAAAGTCAATGGAGATTAAATATCTTGATTGCATATTGGTTCCAATAGGGATCCTAACAATGGTAGCATACCATATTTGGCTTCTCCATCGAATCATTAAACGCCCCAACAGCACTATAGTTGGTGTCAATGCCATTAGTCGCCGTTTCTGGGTTCATTCCATGATGGAGGTTCTTCTCAATCCTTTTGTTTTTAAGTTGGATGCTCATCTTAAAATTTAAGTTCAGTGATTTTATTTTTCCATGGCAGGATGTGGGGAAGAATGGAGTTCTTGCGGTGCAAACATTAAGAAACAACATCATGGCTTCGACGGTATTGGCTTCGACGGCAATCATGTTGAGCTCTCTCATTGCACTCTTGATGACGAGTGGTGGTGATGAGAAATCCGCCTGGTTTGACTTCGGAGACAGAAGCAAACAAGCTTTTTCAATCAAGTATTTTTCAATATTGGTTTGCTTCATGGTGGTGTTCTTGCTCAATGTGCAGTCAATTAGGTACTACAGCCATGCCAGCATCCTCATCAACATACCTTTCAAAAAGATGTATTCCAATCAGCGCCACCGCAATCTCACGGCTGAGTATGTGGCCATGACTGTCAATAGAGGCAGCTATTTCTGGTCTTTAGGACTTCGTGGCTTCTACTTCTCTTTGCCTCTTTTCTTGTGGGTCTTTGGACCAATTCCCATGATTTTAAGCTGCTTTGTCCTTGTTTTTATGCTCTATTTCCTGGATGTTAACGTTGAATTCGGTTCAGCCGTTGGTGTTTCGGATGATAATCATGATGGCAACGATGATGAGGTGGAGCAATGTGGCTCAAATAGATCCATCTAAACTACAAGTTTCCTATTGGTTATGCTTAGCATCAATTCCTAGCTTTAGCTTTAGCAGAATAATTAAAAGCGTGATATATGTAGCAATTTCTCATTCAATCCAAGTTGAATTGAATTTCTCTTCACATAAAAAGGGTTTTACGGCTAGTTTCTTCTTCTTCTTTTTTTGTGCTTTTATTAATAATTAATATTAAAATAAAAACATTTCGTTTTTGTGATCTAGTAACCACAGAAGCTTTTAGAAAAACATTAAGGTTTGGTTTCGAACCAATCTCTCTCTTCTCCATTTTTCACTTGTAAATTTCATTCTCTACGCTTTGAGATTCAACTTTGAAATCTCCAAAATAATACTAGCATTAATCTAAATTATAAAATTGTTCAAGTAAAAAAAATTGATTTATAATTTTTTAAAAATATTTTAAATTTATCCATTCCGTTAACCATTTTTAAAATATAATCAAATTTATCATTTTAATATCATACGGATATCCTCACATCCACATAAAAAAAAAAAAAAGTAAGAGCATACGTTTGATTTTTTAATTAAATCTTATATCATATGAAACATTCACAAAAAAAAAATTATAAAATACGTTTGATTTTTAAATTAAATCTTATATCATGTGAATTTTTATGTGACACTAACATGATATATTTCATTGAAGTTTTAATTGTGATTGATAAAATTAAAAATTTTGAAACACTTTTAAAAGATCATGAATCTAAAATGAGTCTAAAATTTGGGTTTTAATAATCATAAATTGAAATAAAATAATACATAAAAATAATGAATGATCTAGTTTAATCAAATTATTCTAACAAATTGACAGCTCCAATAAGAATTAGTATGTAAATTCTCGTGATTCCTCCAAGACAGTGACGTAATTAATTTTAGTCCTCTGCTTGTACTCATTGTAACTTCACTCCCAGCCATAGAAGGAAGGGATATTCGATTTCCATTCATCTCATTCTCTCTCACTCTCTTCAGTTCCTGTTTCCAAATGGAGCCATCAATTACATCATATATCATCTAAATATATTGTACGGTAGCTTTTTTTTTTATTATTTTTGGGCATAAAGTAGGGCATAAGCCCTTGAAATTAAACTAATTTAAGAGAGCCTATTGCCAATTTATCTGCCGACAACAACGTGACTAGTTCTTCTTGGGACATGTTCGAGAATTATTATTCCTCTTGGTTGGTAGGATAATTATTGTATGGTACTAGTTTCATACAGATATATAGATTACACCTTTCAGAACAAGTTCACCAAAAAAACAAAAAATGAAAAGGAAAATGAGTGAAGGAAAGAGTGACACATCCATGGGGGGAATCTTAACTGCATGCCATGACTTTCTTTTGCTTTGATACCACAGTATTTTCACTTTATTGTAAGAACCCCTTTGCTTGTATAGAACAATACAAAAACATATGCCGTGTTGTCCAATTTTTTGTACTTTTTTATTTTCATTTTTTTTCCTTTTTTCATTTTCTTTTTCTCATATAACACGGGGCTTATATACGAATTTGGTTTGTTCCAGAACTGAAATTCAATTTAATAGTGTTCTTTTATTACTTTCCTTTAGTTTTTTCTCTCCCCCCCCCCCCCCCTTTTTTTTAATGGATAGGAGTTTGGGAAGACACTACATATAAGACCAACAGGCTCTCAGAAACCCAAAAAAAAAAAAAAAATACATTAGATGTATAGATATTTATGGTACAGACAATTGTCAATTGTGTATCAAAATTCTTTACATCAGCCTCTCTCAGCTTATTAAAAACTTGGAGAAAACCTGAAAAATCAGCCTAACCTACGTGGAAATGACCTTTTAGACTAGTAAGATTTTCCTGTAAGCAGCTGAAGCATTCTCTACTCACTTTGCAGCGACCAGCTTCAGATTCTTCCCCAGGCAATCTCATAATGCCAAGATAAAGCTCTTCAGGATAATTGCCTGTGATCCCTAATTATCATGGGAATGCTTCTTCCCGGGGTGAAAAATATGTAAAAAGATGAACCTCTTCTGTATGATTGCCTGTGTCTTTGATTTTGAGGGAATGACATTAGTCCTGTATGGCCTATGCTCTCAACTCGGATCTTGTCCAGTACAAGATTTAATCTCTAAAGCTCCAAACCATCATTTACTGGCTATGTCATCTAGGTTATCACTATCTCTTTTACCCACAACAATCCTACATGAATTAGTTTGTTTTGATGCCCCAAAGGACTTGAGCACTCTGAGCTTTTGAATATACACATACAGAGCTCCATTCCCATGTAGAAAAAGAACAGGCAAGAGACACCCCCTTATAAATACAAACCCTGCAAACCCCAAAACCTAGAGAAGTGGCTCTTCTCTAGGTAATTCTCACATTCAAATAATAAATAATTTTAATCTGTCAGATGATTAAGTTTCCCTAGTATCTATACCAGCTTCAGCTTCATCCAGGCTGTCACGATAATCATCTATTAAGTATTCACAAATCTCCAACAGCTGATCAGCAAGAGGAGGAATACCTGGATTGCGACCATCATTGTAGATATGAGCATTGTAAGCAATCTGCCATACATCATGTCTAAAGTCTTCTCGATTTTTGTATTCCATCCTCCTAACCTTGTCCCTTATCGTGGACAAATCCATTGGTCGCTCTACAATGTCCAGGTAGTCAGGAGCCTCCTTCTTGGAGACTGGTTTTAGGAACAGATAGGACACCTCGGTAGTAGCTCTAAGTGCTTCCACAATCTGCTCTAAGATGTTGGATAAACCAACCTGCAGGGAAATCATTTGAAGGATACATAAAGCAGGAAGTTTCATGGATTAATGGTAATTAAAAGTGGCATATGAAATTTTACTAGTGGATTTAAATGCACCAAACCTTGGTAAGAATTATTTACATCTCTCATTCCATAATTTTATTCCTTCATATGGTCCATTTTTCTCATTTCATTTTTATTTTTATTTTTTTTAACCCACTCGAATAAAAAATTTCTCAGGACACATCCCATTTGAATGTTTAGGGTGGAAGAGTGTCAATCTTCCACAAACCACATGCTAGCATGCATATAAGGGCATCTACAGAGCAGCTATGCTTGTTTATCTTGTTACAAACATAACAAAGAGAAAATTCAGTCAAATTTCAGCAATATTTTTCAAATTCACACATAAATTTCCTTTTTTTCTTCTACAATGATTAAGACATGAAGTTAATCAACAAATGTCACTATCTTTAGTATCCATTCAAACACAAAAAAAATAAATCTGCATCATAATTTTAGAATCACACCTTCTAAACTATCTATCAACTATTATGCTTATTATGGTTCAGTCAAATTAAGCTCAGAAATCTATTACTACAATTCATAGATTCTACATTGCAAATCAAATATTTGAATTTACAATTTACTTAAAAGTATACTTGAACACATAAATAAATGGACCATCCTAATCTTTCCGCCAGATTGTCTAAACTATAAATATACCATTGTGAATACAAAGATATTAAGACAACTAAATTCACAATTCAAAGTTTACAGTTCATTATACTTTTAAAATTAACCATTTAAATGATCACCTAGTAAAATTCTTTTGACACCAAGATTTCAAATGAAATTATAAAGGATGCTGTAATATCATATTATCACTTTTAACAGTAGTTAATAACATTTTTAAAAGTTAAAAAATAAACACTACAGAGATTTTAAACTTGAACTGAATTTATCTTTTTGTTGCTTACTATTTATACATTAAAGATCATACTGTAAGGGAGAAATGATTAAAGATAATAATTATAATAATAAATGGCACATTATGTGTTTGGATTTCGGGTCAAGGAGGTAGTCTTGAAATTTTTTAAGACAAACAATAAGTAGCATATGAAGAAAAATATAAAATTAACATGGTTTTTTTTTTGGGGGAAAAAAAACTAGTTTTAACAAATTAAAAGAAGAAACTCCATTTCATTTAAAAATGAAAGGGACATCAACAGGGGAAAAAAAAAAGAACTTTTGGGTGTTTTATAATTCACAAAAAAAAAAGGTTAAATTCAATTGAAAAAAAAAAGAAACAGGTGTCAAAATATTGAGTCCACAGGTCTCTTCTTTAAATGTAAGATATGAAGATTTTATGTTATCACTTATCAGTTAGTTCAGCTCTTCAAAACTCTAATACTATAGATGAAATAAAAAAGCTGAGAAATAAAATTTTACAAGTACAATTAATCAAATACCTTTTGAAACTATTACTGCAACAAGGCCACAAAATAAAGAATATGAAATAATCATGGGATTATAATCTTAAGCAACAAATTAACAGCAGCCATAAAGAACAAAGCTTCACTCTGTAATTCATAAATTATAAACCCCCAGAATCATGACCTGAACTTATTTTCCATTTTCAATGATACTAGCAGAGTCGATACACATACCATCACTAGTTGTAAAAGAGAAAAATAAATGCAAAGGCAAACCAGGACAACAGAAAAAAATGAAGAAAAAAATTATTACCTCTCCCCCTCTGCGTCGCTTTGTTGGAGGGACATACTCTGCACCATATTGTCCTAACTCAACTGGTTTCCTTTTTGCGCCTCGATCTCTTTCCAGCATTCTCTTGTCATTTCTTCTTGTCCTATAGTCTTCTAAATAATCATCCTTTATTTCAACCTTTTTCTTCTTCTTTTTCTTCTTGGCTTTCTGGCGTTCCTCTTCCTCCCTCTCTCTCCGAATGTCTTCTGTGTATCTTGTGATCTCAGCAAATCTTTCTCGCTCTTCCAGCAGTCTCATTTCTTCCTCATAAAGCTTCCTTGCCCTGTCTTCTCTTATTCTCTCCATGTTTCTCTTCTTCTCTTCCTCTGCCCACCATCTTCTCTCCTCTTTAGCTTTCCGCCTTGCTGTTGGCTCTGTTAATCGCAAGCTTTCCTGCTTCCCCTGCTTCTCAAAGCTTGACAATTCAACTATTCTTTTGGTTTTCCTGTACTCAGGATAAGTGCCTCCCTCCGGACTAATTTGATCCAGATCAATAATCTCCTTTGGCCGCTTGATTATAATTTTCTTGTGAGGTTGATCTCTATCTTTATCTCCTGGTGGGCGTATGACAACAGAGGGTTTATGAGGTTCAACTTGGTCCCTCTCCACATTTGTTGGTGGCCGTATAACAATAGATTTCTTATGAGATTCAACTTGGCCTCTATCGGTATCCACTTGATTCCGTATAACAATAGGCAGCTTATTAGACTCAACCTGCATTTCGTCAGGCTTTGCCCTGTTGGAAATAATTATTTTACTAACCTTTGCAACAGACTTGATTCCATTTTCAGGATCAGAAGTGACTGGATGGTCAGAACTTTGTGTGCCTCCAGAAGCAAGTTTATCGGATGCCCTATCAGTAGAGCATTTGAACTTCAATGGGAGAGATTTTGCATTTGAACTAGATTTTTCACCCTCAGAAGCTTCTACAACTGCTATCTTTGTCGTACTTTTAGTAATGAGCTTTTTTTTCATTATTTTCAACTGGGACTGACCAGAGGGTTCTAGCGAAGTTGATTTTCCAGGAGGTTTTTCCAAATCAGTAGCTTCAACCTGTATTTCTGGATCTTCTCCATACTTGGGGCAGTTCTTGTTGGTCCTCATGTGTCCAAGCTAGTCCACCAAAAGGTGACAATTGATTATATAGTCCTGAAAAATCAAGAACTAAGCTTCACACTAACTTGATAAGTTGCATACCTGACCACAAGCTCCACAGACAAAAGTCTCTCTTGATGACTTCTTCTCCTTGAACAACTGGTTTAAGAAAGGAGAGTAAGCGAAATGTTTTAGAATAAAAACTAGATGTCTCAAACAAAAGTATAATAATCTTTGATAAGAAAAACTTGGTAATACAGGACAGAAACTGTTAAAGTTGCGAACAGCTCAAATACATCAAAAAGAAAACATAGCAATGTTGACAATTCTGGAATAATTAGAAGATGCTGTAGAATTTTGAAAATGCTAGGAGATAATAACATCAATCTAACCTCCAAGTTCATTCGTCTAAATTTCTTCTTAAGTAATTAATGCAAATCTTGATGCCAAAAAAAAGTGCCCTGATTCGCACTAGCACAAGTCTGAAGAATATAAAGTAACATATTTTACACATCACACATATCACACAATTAAAGTACCCTTTTTCCCAAACAAAAGAGAAGACATTAAGATAAAAACTTGGTGACGGGAAATAGATGGAAAGCAAAAGTTAATGCCCTTACTCTTCAACTATGAATGTGGGGAGAAATGCCAAATAGGGATCAGAGGGAGAACTAGTAGCAAAAAAAATGAAGAAAGTCCATACAACTTCCCCTTCTATAAATAGGTGTCCATTTGTGCATGTGGTGTCATAACGTATGGCATAAATCAAATCAACCCGAGAACCCCCTGTTTAAAGTAAAATTTAGAACCCAATTTAGATCCATAAAATCAGTTGCTCTGCTGTGTATTCAATTTTAATCCTGTTTTAAAGGCAAGATGCCAAAACATTAAAATAATCCATAAAGAATTCTTAAACCTGCATTTCTAGAATATCGCATTCATATCACTTATGAGAACCAATGAGATTTACTCCCAATGGTAAGGGGATTGACATATATAGAGACATGTATAACAACATAAATATTGATTGTGCAAGAACTGCTCACTTTTTGAACCTAGAAGTCAGTTTGACAAGAACATGCTTTCTTAGTCAGTTAAACTGAACATGTACGAAACACACTATTGATTAGATCAACAGTATAAACAGGTTATTTCTTAATAATTAAATTGTAAGTAAGGCATTTGTTCACCATGAATTTGTATTATAAACTCCTAATAGTAGTACTTTTCAAATATTTTCGCATGGGAGGCTACTCAGCAATCAAAATTAATCTAATTGTCACTTTTCTCCACTTGCATTTTGCTATTTGTGCAAGTAACATTATATTTGATTAAGAAAAGAAGCAAATGTCTAAGAGAACAATTTTAACACAATTGCTCCTATATAAGCAAAATCAATCCCTTTTTATCCATAGAATTAAAAGCTTTTCACTACCTAATTCTTCATACATACTTTTCACTTTTTAAATCCAAACACAATTTATATTCTTTACTAGAGAAAGCAAAATATAAGTAACCAAAGCAACAAAAAAAATGGAGCCTTAGAAAACAAACCATGAAAATATCTCTGTTCTACATCCATACTCTAATATTTAACCAACATATGCATAAGAGAAGAAATGTTTGAAGAACTTTCCAGGTCATTGAAATATAAATGAAAAAGAATGCTCTTGCAACATCAGCAGAAAATACTAGATAGTCAAAAACCAACGAGCTCACTTGTCTTTGCATTAAAAAGAAAAGAGAAGAAGAAGAGAAAAGCTCACTTACCTTAACATTGTCTCCCAATATTTTGACTTTTGTTAATGGACCTGTGCTTGACATACCATTCTTTTTCATTCCTTTCACCTTTCCAGACAAGTTCCCTTTAAAAATTCTACTTTCAATCTGCCATCAAAGCATACCTCAGTAACTAACACCATCATGCACCTTGGACACAGGCAGAAGTTGCCTAAAGAGCAAAGACTAGACAGAATCTGTCAAAACAGGCATATGATTAATCCACATAATTAAGGTAACTTGTCTTACGTCCTTTGAATCCTTAACAATGTTCTCGTTCGTAGCATATGACCCATTAGGTTGAGCAGCATGAATGATTTGCTTGGAAATTTTGCTTGCTTTCTTAACACGTACATTCTCAACAGCAATACGTGATTGTAAGCCAAAAGTCAACGCAGCATCTTCTGCAAGAGCTTTGATTTTCTTCTTCTTTTTCTTCTTTTGCTCATCATCATCTAACAAGCACAGTAGCTAGTCAATTACATAAATCATAAATATTTATTCTCCCAACATAAAATGCAGATAATACAAGCAAAACACAGTAACATAAATTTCCTCATTCACAGTAGAGATTGTGCAAATAGAACATTAACAGATGAGCAAGAAAAGTTTGATGAATTTCATGGATTCAGAGGTAACTTTAAGAATCAACAGTCATTTTAAAAAGTTAAATTTGACCGGCAGTATGCCGACAATATTCAAAATTTTACAGATTCTATATTGAAAAATCTTATTTAGGGAAACCACAGGAAAAAGTTCAGTTTGAAAGAAGATTTCAATCCATTCCATAGTTCTAAAAAATTTCAAAAGCAAGGACATTCCAATATACCTGAGCCCTTCCATAACTGCCTACACATTTGTACTTTCACATATAGTAGCTGATATAATTTTGAAAGTGGCACAAGAACTTCAAATGGACAAAAACTATAATCATGTAGAGATAGAAAGAATTTGAAACAAAAAAGAACGAAAATAATTTACATTATGAGTTTTAATACTTTAGCAAATTTATACATTGTACACAATGTTCCTATGTTCAAATATCATACCTCTTTTGGAAGATTATAGAAGGAAAAAGAAATAGTGTTGCAATAAAATTAGATATTTAACTACATATTTGGATCATTGATGATATATCAAATGCTCAATAATTTCAAGAACACATTTCTTGAAAAGATAAAAATACATGCATAAATGATTTTAGTCAGGGCTTAATTATTCAAATCATTATGCAGACAATTGAACAACAATCTTGTTTGACCAACAGACAGGCTTTTAGGCAACTTGCTTATACATGCATACAAGTAAACATGACCGGATAAAATGCTTGACTTGGCATAAAAATTGACAAGAATGATGCACAAGTTACAATCTAAAATTGAAATCATAAAGAAAGAAGAAATTACTGCTAAGTACTGAGGGGTTATATCAAAAGCATACTTCATTGCACACTTGCACAGAGCACACCGAAGCACATAATTTAAGAGAAATTTTTTTATCTCCAATCATACATTTCAAGCATTTTCAAATTTAAAAATATAGAGAAAAGAAAATGTTTAAAGGAAGATAGTTTTGTTTAAAAATACTTTTGTTTGCTTTGTCAAAGATAGTAACGAATATCATAGATCATGGATCAGTATCAAAATAAAGGAATGAGTAATAGTTGTCATCAGTAGTCACCAGCATGACAGTGGTTATATTCACCAAAACAAAGGAATGACTAACTGTTCTCAGCAGTCAAACCCCCCCCCCCCCCCCCCCCAAACAAAAAAAAAACAAAAAACTGTCCTCATCAGCAGCCACTAGCTTGATGATGGTTGCCAAACTCATAACTGACAAGCGATGAAGGCAGCTGATGGTCACTGATGACCAACAACCATAGCAAATGAAATAGTGGCTAATAGGGACAGATTTGTTGGGGGCCAATAGGTGGAAAATTCTCATGGGACCCTCACAATTGAAAGCTTGAACTCATTTTGACAATAAAAATAACTCCTATGAAACACATGGGTCAATCATTGCAATGGCATAAGTTATTTTCAAAAACTCAAGTTAAACTTTCGGGCAACAACTATATTTCCAGCAGAACTAGATGCAGGAATCCTAAGAATATTTTCCAGGAATGTTTTCTCAAAAAAAAAAAAAGAAAACAAGGAGACATATTGAACTTCTTAAGACTAAGATTTTGTGGTCATAAAAAAAAAAAATAAATAAACACTTTTCGAACAAAATAATTCATACCATCCATGAGTAAACGACATAATTCGGCAGCTTCAGCAGCTTCATCATCAATTTCCTCTTGTGCCTGAGCTTTGGAGGGTCGTCTTCTCATCTTGAGCCCCTTAACACCATCCCCTTTGTCAATCTTGTTATCATTATTACCCTCTTCCCCTTCTTCACATTCCTCTGCATCAAGCAGATTTTCGAGGTCGCCGGCAAAGGAATCAAGATCACTATTTGCCTCAGAATCACTTTCATTTTCTTCACCATCAACAGCTGAAAGAGACTGAATTTGTCGATCCCATATTTCCTGACATTTTTCTCTGGTCTGCTGTTGCAACTGAAGAAAGGACATTCGCTGTCCTCGTGCATACTTGCTGATAGTTGTTGGATCAACCTTTACTCCAGATGCAGCTTGCTCACTTGAGAGCTTGCGTATCATGGCAATACGGTGCCACCTAGTTTGCTTTGCAATCACTTCATCAGGAACATTGAACTTCAAAAGAACCTGGAGAAAAGAAAGAGCAGTTGAGAGACAACAGATATAAACCAAAAAATACACAGCAGATTAGTAAAAACGGCAACAATGCAACCATTTCTTATAAATTTGTTCTGCTTCAAATAACTTAAGAATTTAGAACCAACATATTGTTCAAATAATTATACCATTGCAGCAAGAACTGTAAACTGAACTTGGTTAAATGAGATCAGTGACTATGCTATATAAAAGTTCACTCATGAGTTAAAAAAATGGGCAAAAAGATAAGAAATCACAGATGGTCCTTGATATTAAACCTATTGCGATCAGACGTTACTCTGTTATTCATCTAAGTGTCTTGCACAACCAACTGCTCCATTACACATGTACTTGATCAAGTAGGTAGGATAGAAGCAATATAGACTCCTTTTTATCTCAAGAAGATTTCTCTAGAAACTCTATTATAAAATCCAACAACACCCCCTCCCGCCTTCTTGAGAAAAGCCAAAGCAAAGAATGATCATTTCATAAAGCAAAAACTGTTGCATTAGCAACCTAGATAATTGATCTCAATGTTCACATCATCAATTCGAATATTTTTTCAGTAAATTTGGAAATTTCGTTTTTTTCCTGAACTCAAACAGTCAAAACTTTTCATACTTAGAATGCCATTATTCCAATATCATGGACCTTCAGCATGCATAACACAACCTATGAAACCTTATTGAGTGGTAAGAAAAGTTGCAGATTTTATCCATCTTCATTTGACAGATGAAGCAGCTTAGAGACAACTATATTTATATTTTTTGTAAATAAAACAGCCCTATGGAGAAACAACACCATAGAAGATCCATCACCATCCAAAAACTATATAAGCTATAGGTAATACCAAAATGGTCAAAGAAAACACGACAAATTTTCTTATCAAACTTCAATTGGAAATGTTTTTGCAGGAAAAAATCACCTCTCGTGCTGCCTCCATGCTTAATCGACGGAGGTCTGCATCCGTCCCAGTTACACTAGAACCTCCACGAGCAGCAGCTGTTTTCTTTTTCATCATAGCATTTGACATTGGAGCCTTTGGAGCAGTACGGACATAACTAAATCCTAAGCCTCGACCAGAAGGATCACCAACACCAGTGATTTCCAGGCGTTCAATATTATCTCTGTCCTGGAAAAAGGAAGCGAAGAATAAAAAGTAAACGACAAAATAAAAAATAGAAACATAAAACAAAATAGTGACAATTGATACTCAAAAAGCCACTTCCTCACTCAAAAAATTTTAAACAATATAATTCAAAAGGTCAACTTCATAACATGCAATTTCATTGCTTTTACCTACTTGAAAAGCAAAAACATGAGTAGTTTCTTATTAGCAGAAGAAATTATATTTTACCTGGCTTGTACATGCAACAAAGTTGCTACTCAGATTCCATGGAGTTATCTGTAGCTCCCTTTCAATGTGTGACGCAGCAGCCAGAGCTATAGCTTCATCAGGGAGTTGACTCATTGCAGATGAAACACTGGTAAGAGTTGTAAGTCGTGTGATTCCTAAATGTCTCAGCCGGTATAGACCAGCTAGCATGCTTTCATAAGCACACACCTGAACAAGAACGAGAAATGAAACAATCAAGATAGATGAAATACATGGAAGCACATGTTTTCCAACCTCATAGCCTTCTTTGAAGAATCATGAACAGACCACAATCAATAACAAAGCATCTTGTTTTTCTTTTTGCTTCTCTCCCCTATAGAAGGAAATCAAAGCATATTGACTTCAGATATGAAGAATACATATAAATAGTAGGGAGATAGAAATGAAGATCCTTGCAGAGAAAATGTATATTTTACTTCCAGAAAAGTGTGTAAGAACAACAAAGCACCAAAGAGAAGGTATAAAGCTTTTTGGTTCATAGGATAAGCATGAAGAAGAATACAAAATAAAAGAGTAAAATCAACAGCTAAGCAAACACCATCAAATAGGGATTCCATTTGATAGTATCCACCACACTCATTCACCACTGTTTCACCATATCTAACAGGAGAAAGATACAGCACAAGTCCCAACCATACCACTTCCAAGTCCCTGAACATCCAGCCAGCAGTTGCAAGCCTAGACATAATCCATCAGCAACTGAATAATGCAGGATAGAATTATTCATATTTCTGCTATAATTTGCACATAGCACTGACTTAAAGCAGCAAAAGCAAAAAGAAAACCTAGCACAGCAACTGCTAGATTCTCCAGAAAGGGCAGCCAGACCCATCACTCCACTTTTTCTTTTTCTTTTCCAAAATAACATGATATAAAGCTCTTCAAAAAGTACAACAGAAAATCAGATCAGAAAGCTTCTGATAGCAAACTCCCAACTCAAAAGTACATGAACTGCAGGAACTTTATACCTAACTGGCAAAAGCGACTTGTCGTAGAGACCTAGATGCCATTGCAATAGCTAATAATAGCATACAAGTAGCTGCTAACATCTCTCAACCACTATATGTTCAATAAAGCCTCAAGGCAAAAGATTGTCTACTATGCCAAAAGATACCTTTGAAAATATTTCAGCAATTTCCATTACTAATCAAAAGACATATATTAGCATACACAAGAGTATAAAAATGTTTATGATATTATTATTAAAATTGTTAAACAAATGCTTACAAATAAGGATCCCACACTTGCTAAATTACCCATGGTTTTAACATGCAGTGTGTTCTGTCTCTGACCAAAGAAATGTTTACAAATTTATTTACCTATCTAGTTATATTATACTTATAGCTGCAAAATTTAGAATAATATTATAATAAATTTCTTTCTCGTTTAGTGTGTGTGTGTGTATATATATATAGATACATATATATAAAATAGATAGATAGATATATATATATATAGAGAGAGAGACAGAGAGACAGAGAGGAAGAGAGGAAAATAGTTAAAGAGGTTCCTCATGTGCATTTGAGGGAAACAACTTCCAAAATTACAATCTGTAATTTATTACCCAAGTTTCTTACAGTTTTTAAACATTTACCAGAATGCATTGTCCATTGACCAAATTTGCTAACATTGGTCAATCATCAAATATGAAAAATACCTTAGGAAGTCATTCTCCACAAACCAAGCAGAACCCTAATTTAGTAGAAAGTGTTGAAGAAGACTAAAGTGGTGCAAAGTGGGAATGAATCAGATTTTTTTTTATGAGACTTTTAGAATTGAGGTTGTTAAGGATAATGATGGGTTGCAAAGGTTATTCCAAGCCTTATTTTGGCATACACAAAATTAAAATGAAAAGAAAATATTATTAATATTCTTTGACCAATATGTATAAAAACATAATATCAATAAATCCATCCATTCTAATTTAAAAATTGCATGAAATTAAATGGTCATATTAAAGAAATATTGATTGATAAAGAAATTATATGAAAATCTAGGCGTGCACCTATAGAAAAATATCATTTTTCAGCAAGTTCTATACAATAAAAAACAGTTTTGATGTTCAAAAAAAGTTAAAATGATCAAATTTAACTCTTTGTAATCCTACAATATTTTTTTAGTAAAATTCCTGATAAATACTGATAAATACAAATTGGCACATTGAAACATAAAAGTAACAGTATGTACCATTTCAAAAGAAAAATCAAACATCAACCTATACAATACCGACAATCTTGCTTGGATGGCAAAAAACCATTCCATGCTTCTCAATCTAAAATATTACTTGAACTCGGGGGTCAGTGTCAGACCTTGATGCATGTCCGACATGGGTTCATACGTTTATTTATTTCTAAGTTTTACCATATATTTGGAGGGTCAGACCACCATATCCACGTCCATGGGATGTGTTGGACATGGATACTTCAAGGAAAATGAAGAGCCAGAGCAACATATGACTAAAACCCCTAATAACAATGACCTTGATCAAGCACCTTCCAAAAAATTTCAATAACTAATGTTAAGCCAAAGGACCTAAAAATTAAAAAGGAGAATCCAGATATGACTGGCTACAACCAGCTTTAATATCTAAAAATTGTGGCTGTCAATTTTGCTTGCAAAATCTCAATATATATGTATATATAGTTGGTTTGGGGAAGGTGGGACTTGAACCCTACCCTTTCAGCAAGGAGATCATGCACTAACTATTGAGCCAAATGATCAGGTGCAAAATATAAAACTTGTTAAATTAACAATGGCAATTATATTTAAGCAGTCACCACAAATACATCTTTGAATGACCTTTACTTTATTGTAAATACAATCTGCCTACACCTTCAGTCATCTTCCAACTTATAACATAGCACTCAAATAAATAAGGCAAATAAAAAGAAACAAATGGCATATGATAGTGACACTCACGTGCTCTGGAGACACCAATTTTCTCAGAACACCTTCAGGTGGAATGTGGAAATCAGGCTTCATGGACCAAATCTGTCGTCCATTTTTATCCCTCTAGGATGCAAAATAGGCAAGTGTAGCAAATAAGTTAATAGATGATAATACAAGGATGATTCAAAAAAAAAAAACTTTAAAATTTGAGGATCATTGGCATCAATATGAACATCAAGTAGGACTCAAGCAACTTTTTAATTAATAGTCGACAAGAATTCAAAATAATAGAGAACACAAAAGTTACCCGCAAATAAGCACATTCCTTCAGCTTTTTCCGGACAATTGCATCTGAAAGGTTAGGAAAATGAATAGACAACTCATCTGTACTAATGAATGGAGTCAAACCACGTTTGGCAGCCGCAGAAAACTCCCGATACACATAAATCAGCATTCTGTTCATGAGATATGTCTGAATATTCTTGGATCCAGGTGCGAATACCTCCATGAGAGGCTCCTGCAAAAGGAAAATTGGATCAATCAGAAAGGGAAAGATAATAAGGATTCATTATGCTGATTCTTTAAAGAACTCACACAGAACAATCATACACACTCAAATAAATATATGTGCACAAACTATCTACTATGACGTGGATTTATCTTGTGAATTGCAAGAGCAGGGGAACAAACAAGTAACAAAGAACAAGTAGAGCAACAAACAACCTAGTCGCTAACATCTTGATAAGCATTCAACCAAAAACCAATTAGAAATAGGCAGAGACACCCAACCTAAATATGGGGATGGAATATACTTCAATCTTATGCACTTAGCATCACTTAACAGAAGTTGTACCATCTTCTATTGGACCTGATACCTCTCAAGCTGGACCTACTTAGCATGGCAAACTTCCCATAATTTAAAAAACTTAAATGATGCCAAAATCCAACCAACAATTTGTATAGCATCAATAACCTATATTTCACAAACATAATATTTACCGTATGCATAAACCAAGACATGAATAAATTCACACACACACACATACAAGTGGCACAAGTCCACACCACAGAGAATGCCCTCAATCTAATCTGTGTCCTTTCTCGACTCTCAATTTGCATATAATGGCTTTTACTTGCAATTATTCACCCAAAACCTAGCAGGTTCAAGTTAAATATTCATCCATGGAGTTATTTTAAGTCAAAGTTAACTTAGAAAAGAGAAAAATGCAAAAGTTAAAATTCTAATAACCACAAAAGTGACCATAATGAAAAGGGTATTTGTTTCTTCAAAGAAAGATTAACTCCCCTTAGACCACATTTATATATTCAATAGGTTCAACTCCCTTGATTCTAGCAAGGAACTCAATGGCATTCACTAATTGAAGAAAAATATGTAAAATACATAATAGACTAGGGCGTCCAATATTTATTTGAAGGTTAAATCAAGCTGATCATTGGACAGGCCATGCCTAAACATCAAAGGCATAAATGGTCAGCCCAGTCCAGCCTAACTATCAGACAAAGTTTTCCCTGAACCTAGTCCTAAAATTAAATGGCTGTCAAACATCAATATTGCTTACTCATTTATAGTCTCAAATGCAAAGTAAATAAACAAAAACATAATAACAAGAAAACACACTCCATGCAGGCCAAAGTTTCTTTATCAAACCCAGTCCCATCATGAATAACAGATTTTAACAAGGGCAGTGCAAATACAGGCACAGGAAGGCAGCCAACACAATGATTGAGTATATGGGAAAAACATGCAACAAGCAGCATCAACAGTAGTAACCAGGAGGATAAAATTGCATCAACTCCATAAAATTCATGGCACAAGTTTGATCTAATTTCTCGGAAGGCTGCATGCAGGAAGACCTATAGCTGTAACAAACCTGTTGTCCGACAACAGCAATCTTATCAATACGTCGTATTGAAAGCTTTCCTTTTGGTGATCTAACCAATAGGAAGTCCGTTGACGGCACCTTGTGGGAAAATATTGGAGCCTTATACATGTTTGTTTCAAGAGATGACTGGCTACAACCGGCTTTAATATCTCCAAGGAAGGGTGATTTATCAGTTGGCTCTAGAAGCAGAACATTTCCCAATGTTTGGTTTCCATTGCGTAACAATCCACTAATTTGATCACCTGAAGATGTTTTCTGATGGTAGGTGCACAAGTTTGCACCCATTCCCGCATTGCTCAAAAGTAAAGGCCTCTCCTCACAATACCTGAACCATGAAAGAAGTGTGAAGTTCTCTTGAGAATTCCATATGTAATATGCCCACTTTCATGAGAAAACTTAATTCATGATAATGAAAATTTTTTGTATAATCAAAAAAGAAAGCATTAACAAAGATTGAAAATGCGTAATTTATATCCAAGTGAAGTTAATAATGCAATGGAAGAGAAGAAAATAACTGCTAATGCCCACAAATGTTACTGAAAAAAGCTGTCTAACACGGGCTAGTCCTATGTTTCTTATTCTAACCTACATGATAAAAGAAATTATTATCCATCCTGAATGCCGGAAAGTAAGAGAGATGCAGAGCTAGTTTCCATTAGATGAAAATTAATTCAACAGGGAACTTGGTTCTGTATCAATTTCTCACCATCAATATGTAGAAAATAAAATCTATATTATTCTCTCTCTCCATTTATTACCAATGGATTTTAGGTTAGAAGCTTAATAAAGGCAATATGTCTCAATGAGAATGTTTCAAAAAAAAGTAAAGACCCTCATTTATAATTTGATGAAGATGGCATTGGGAAGAAAACAATCAAACCCAGAAATTCAAACAAAAGAGCCCAAGTTTATAGCGGACTTCAGAGACATTTTATAGTGTTTTTCGCTGTTTCATTAAAAATTAACCCTGTCCCTCCACATTGAAAGCTACATGTAGAACTTCCTTCCAAAGAGATTAACAGCTTATAGTGTAACAGATGGACAAACACAAGCTTCAGATGCTTCATCAGAAAAAATATCTTGCAGTAAAAATGACCAAACCAAACCAGAGCAAGAACATATGCACAGTTAAAAACACCAGGAACCCAGTTCATGACCTTAAGATTTAACTAATGCCATAGCTTGGCACATCTGCTCAACCAATGATGCCCACTCTTCCGAAGTACCAGGAAAGAATAAACTTTTCTCTCACTACTTAGTATCAACTAAATGGATCATACGCTCCTAATATGCTCCATTAGCACCATAGCCCCAATAGACTTTGTCAAAATAATGTGCATTAAATGCATTATCCAGGAGTTGTACTTACTGCCCATGAAATATGTGTAGGTAACAAAGGAATATGTCGAATGTTGTGTTAAATCAAGAATTAGACACATTTTATCACATTAAATATCAGAAATTTAGAATATATGGCACATTTATTTTTGAAATGCCAACCATGACAAAAGGTTCCTCGTATTTCATTACTAGACAACCCTAGACTTACACAGCTAACATTTTGTTCTTTTGCTGGTTAACAACTAAATGATTTCTTCGATCACTAGCCTGCTTAATTAATGTTTCTTCAGTATTGCTATGCATGTAAATGCAGTATCTAACATTAAAAAATACAAAATTACCAAATATAAAATAAAATAAAAAAGAATATATATATATATATAGAGAGAGAGAGAGAAGAACGGGAAAAAAGACATATATATAAATGCATAAGACAAGTATAAACTAAAAAATATATGTATTACACTTGGGAGATTTTATACAATGTTCATAAAGAGACTTCTGAATGCAATAGAAAAATTAATGCAAAAGGTTTTTCCAATGATTACATAAACTTCAGGTGCCTAATAATACCGTAGGGCATAATTGTAAGAAAGAATAAACTTTCAAAAGTATAAAGGGCCAATATGCAAGAAAGGAATAACCATGTTGCATTCTGGACATGAGAAATTTTTCAATAAAGGAAAAAATAATGAAACTAAATATGAATGATATTAGATCTCCAACAAGCTCTTAAAAAAACGCAACTCCCTCCAGCCCAAATCATATAGCAACTCTTGACTTAGCCGTTGGCAGACAATTTAAGGAAAAACTTTTGAATTCAGGTTTATTACAGCAAAACTTTTCGAATTTTCTTACAATATTGATATTTAATAGTTATTTATACCACAATGTTTTTAAAATAATTATGAAAAAGCTAACACAAAGACAGAAGAAAGTTTGTATTTAAGACATCAAAAAAGGAAAGACGGAAATAGTTTCATGTAGTGTAACATTCAATTTGGAAAAAGAAACAAGTCTTCCCTCTTTACATGTTACTCACATGTACTAGCAAACAAGTATGATAATCAAAAGCTTTTGAAATTCCCACCAGCTAAAAGATCACAATGGACCAAGAAATCAAATTAGGAAGCTAAATTAAACATAGCCTCATAAAAAACAAAGCTCCAGATTTTACATTTAATCAGATAGTAGTAAATTCAAGAATTAACAACTGTTGTGAAACCAGATTATGTCAATACTATAAATGACATAGAAAGAAAGCCAATTAGGAGGATAAGATTAATGATTAGACAGACCATGCAGTTGCTCAACAAGAAAATGTCATAACTCACAAGATTTTAAAATGTATTATACTCAAAAAAATGAGTGGAAAAAAATGGAGAGGAAACAAAATGATGTTGAAGACACTTACTCCATAAGAAAGACATGACCATCTTTCACACAAAGATCAGATTTCTTCTTAAATGCCCCGGGAGGCCGTAAAGACTTATTCTCTCTTGGAAGTTTTTGTGCCCTTGGCCATAGATGTATTCTTGTGCGAATAAGATGAAGCAGAGAATTTGGTTGAACATTTTGGGCAGCAAGAGACTTATCGTCTGCAAGCTCCTGCCCTAGATAAAATATTTTTACCGTTTCTGCAGGCTTGAAATCTACATTAAAATGATACCAAAATGAACCATTAAGATCCTTCAGAGATCTAGAAATCATACAAACTCACAAAGCAATCACTTAAAAAACAAACATCTTCAGGTTAATAACTAAAGTACAGTAGATAAACATGTTAAAAACGAGACTTGAGTACCTAGCTTTTTAGAAGCCTTTGCTTTAACAGAAGAGACAGTTTCCTCAGCATCAACATGTAGTTTGCTTCCTTTGCCTCCCAAGCTCTTCAATATAACTTTCATGGGTCCTTGTGTTGGCAGCCTCCCTTGTTGCCTGACAGCCACCTCAATGTCATGTGGATACCATATCGCTCTTGGACGGTGAAAATTTGCTATATCTTTACTGCAAAGTTATAGATTAAACTCAAAAGCTAAAATCTGACAGGTAATCAATCGCATACTGACAGTGTAGTAAAGCAAGTAAGATAATGTACAAGAGCCAGGAAAAGCCAACATATAACAAAATGATTAACCAGGAATCCACCAATATAGAATAAAATTATTCTAAAGGACTTTAAAAGTAATTATATAGAGAAAGAAGATGGTAAAATATCGGCAAGATCAACGTTTGTTCTGCTAAATGACAACAACAACTTACCAAAGAGCAATCGAGCTAGACTGCTGAAAGCAAGTAGATTATACCAACATCGTCAGCAATCAGCCCACTAATGAGCTATTGACTATTCTACTTAGAGATCAAATATAAGAAACCTTAAATTGAGAGGGCGCTATTTTTTGTAAATAAAATACTAGGGTAACCGGGGCATGGCTTTTTTTTTTTTTTATCTTCGATAACTAATACAGGGCATGGCTATCAATGCTGATAGGTATCTTAATTCGTTATTCTTCAAAGCAGGCCCAATAACTTCAATAAAAAACATAACACTGACAAGTTACGTTGATAACAACACTCAATAAGTTGGATGAGAAGCATACCATACCAAGATCTTCCTCATAGCTAAAGCTAATTCAAATGCTAAACAAGGTTGCATTGGCATAATACATAGGGACTTTGTTTGATTAAGCGGACGGAGAAAAGGAAAATTTTTAAAACCTGCCAAGTTGGGAAGATTTGGATCTGTAAAGACAAAATTCTTGACATTTCAATATTTCCATTAATCATAAAAAAATTATGAGTTACCATTTCCTTCCGTTTGAAATCCTTAACCAAAGTTGGAAAACCACCCCTCACTTCTCAAGCAACCGAAACAAGGGGAACCTATATTACCTTTTTCGCTCTTCCATTCTCCTCTCCCTCTCCTTCTGTTCCCCTCATGGTTAACTAGCATAGGGTATGTATAAAGTCACAGCTGGTAGAGATTTCATTCTCTTCCTTCTTCTTCTCCTTTTTATTCGCTAAGCAACTGAACTTCATTTTAGTGGATCCAATAAAACAAATATATAATGCCAGGAAAATTTAAGCCCAAGAAAAAGTGACAACATTTTGTATGAATTTTTCAAAGTGAACACAACTCAAATATTAAAGAACAGTAAATCCATCAACAAGAAAGCAAAATGTGCAAAAATAAAAAATGAAACAGTAACTAGCAAAGGAGCAGACAGGAAACTGAAACAATAAAAGATATTAATAGGAACACCTACTTGCTCAACTTCAACTTCATTGTTTGAAGTTTAAGTGCAGGTACTGAATGATGAACTCTCACACCATGAGCCATGCGTTTATTAGAATTTGATTGTAACTGCTGAGAAACTTTACGGTTCACATAGAACTTGTCATTAGCAATATTGAATTGCCAACCAGTTTGATATTTATGATCCGACACCTCAGAAGAACGACTGCTTGGCTTTACAGGTTGAGTAATGATCATAGCCCCTGCATGGAGCTGAAGATGTTTACTTTCCTTGTTATCTAAAATTTCAAAAAGCATCTGCTCATCTTGAAGATCAAGAATTAGCTTAGGCTTTGCAATGACACTACGCGGTTCCCACATAATATTGTCTAACCATGACCCTTCAATCATATCTCTGTTTTGCAACGTAAGTTTTCTAAAACACCTCATCAGATCACTTTTATCTGGCTCTAAGGCAACATATTCTCTTTTACTGTCACCATCATTTGAAGAATCTACTCCCAACAAAGGTTCCAACCTCAACAGTTGGGGATGGAATCTGCTTTCCGAGAACTGAAGGTCCTTAGATCCTGGAGAATTTTTAGAGTCAAACGACTCCAAGAAAACAGAGGAACAACAAAGACCACTGTCACGATCCTTCTCATAGGGTTCAGTAGACTGCTCGGAAAGTAGTTTTCGCCCCGCCTGTGGAATGGTCTCTCTTGCAACTGAAGCTTCCAAATCAGAGACAGAGATTTCAGGACTCTCCAAAGAATTACCACTTATTGCAGGAGAATTGTCCCAAAGAATTTGTTCTTCCCAGTCCAGCTGGTCAAGAGGAAAAAATCTCAGACAGGAGGGTGACAGCCCTCCAGAAGAAATATCTACTAATAACCCCTCTTTCATTGGTTCAGGACTAGGATAAGAATCCTTAATGTGTTCTTTACTATGAGCAGACATTTCCAAACCTCCTTGTACAAAAGGTTCATCAGTAAATTCAGATATATCTTGTTGGATGGCCTTTTCCCAACCAAAGAATGAAAAACATTGACCGGTGTCCTTTAGAAACACCTCTTCATCCTCTTCAAAAAGATCAGAAGCATCCATAGATTTGTACTTCTCTGGACAAATGAAGTGGAAAACCAAAAATTACAACAGGTGAAAACAAAGAAGGATCTAGAAAACTGGGAACTAAAGTCACTGGAGATAATTTTTCCTCCGTTGCGTTTGTTAGGGGGGAAGGGGTTGCCAAACAACAAAAATGTTCAATATCAATGGCCAAGAATATTGACCAAAGGATGCACAATTTTGAGATGCATGAGAACTCCTAAATTGATGTCATGCACCTACTATTAGATTTAACCACACAAATTAAGGATGAGAAAATTTATAATAGACAATATACCTCTATGAGTGAAATAGCCATGGTCTCTTTTGTCCCCTTTCTTCAAGGGTTCATGAATACCAAATATTTCGGAAAACCGTAAGATTACCTCACCATCTTCTACACATAAAACAGGCAGAGCTGTGGAACCTTTACAATCTAATGGCTCTTCCAGAGCATCAGGTACCTCCTGTTGCAACATTTAGAATAAATTAAATCCTTCTTTATCAAATCAAAATCAAGTAACTGATTTACAAAAGAATTACATTTCCTGTTATAGTTTGTCAGAGTTGAGCACTTAAAGAAACAGAACCAGCAAACAAATCATAAAAAGACAAATAAAAAGCAATATCCTATCTAAATTTCTGAATGGCAACCTCAATGTGAAATATGTTCAGTGAGTTTGTGTTGATCCCATTAAATGCGAACATTTGAAATAAGCTACCAAACACTCCAATTGTCATCCTATCACCCACCTCACTAAGGGCAGTTGGGAGGGGGTGAATATACAACAATTTCATATACAAACATGTCATTATAACTAAGGCACATTAGAGGGATGCTGACCATGATTATGTTGTGACCAGGACCCTGTGAAAGGCTTGCTAACTCCCACAAACAAAATACATATCAACCAAAAAGACACAGCAGAAGATTATGTGAAAGGGGTAAAAGACAGAGTCAAGAGTCAGATGTTAAAATCTTTATATTTCTTGCAGCTTAACCAGAACTAGTGATGAAGCACACTGGCAGAAGCATCCAAAGGTGTTTAGGATACATGCTAAGGCTGGTTCTAATGTCCAACCCTTAATTTTGCACATGTTCATTGATGAGAAGATGAGCTGGGAGCTTGAGTAGACTTTATTAGTGTTTTGTGTCATAGATTTATGTTTCTTTAAGTTAAAAGCAATTGCTCTCAATTTATTTTCTGTTTTAAGTGTCAAGTGCAGTTTTCTAATTTTCTGATTTGCTATAAACTTCAAATTTTTATTCTAGGATCTTAGTTTTGGGTTTTCCTTATCCTATTGGGTTTGTTTTAAGTTATGTTTGCTAATTTTCTATTTGGATTATCAGTATTTCTTAAAGTCCTAAATGGGAGTAGAAGTTCTATTTCTTCTAGGACAAATGATGCTGGCAGTCTATGGAAATCAAAGTACTATTTCTCAAGACATAGTTTAATATCAAAGAACTTTTGGCATAATTACTTTGTTATTGTGTGATGCAATCAACCTTAGGTCTGAATCCTGAGTCCCGAGGAAACCTGGTGTGATGCTTAGGGGTTTCTTTTCTTTTCTTTACTCTAAGTTTCCTGTTTTCCTCAAGTATTTAAATTACTAAAAAAGACAAAAAAAAAAACTATAAAGCTTTCCTACATAACCGTTAAGGCATCATGGTAACACTAAAGCAACACCACTGGAAGTTCTCTGATAATAATTATATAAGTAGACCAAAACTTAAGTAATAACATGGGTACTTATAGCTAAACCCTAGACCCTATTTCAATTGCAAAATACCAAATATAACCCTAATGCCTTAATACTTACAAAATAAACAATGTACTAGTTAATAAGAAAAACTAAATATTATTCTATATCTACATCTTTATATATAAAGACAACAATAAAAGCTCAAGTTTTGTAATGTAGTGAAGCATGAGCCTTTAACAGTGGTTCAACTCAATAACACCCCCTAATTATACGTCAAATTGTCAATCGTGGTCACTCTGGAGACAAATATAAACATTAGATATAGCACTATCCCATCAATACCAGGACAATGTACTGCTAACATCAATGTCGGTTTCATTGACTTTAACCTCCAATATAACGTCAATGGAGCTTAAAGTCAATATCAGTTTTATGGCTAACCCATATGAAATCTCCAATTTTCTTTGACATGACATTCCAAAAGGAACATCTGACCACAGCAAATCATCGTTGTCCAAATATTTCTTACACTTCTAACAGATTTATACTTAAATTTTAGAGATTATAATATGTAAAAGCCAAATGTTACATTGAATACACACCTGAAAGTCTTCAGTACCATCTACTTGATTTTCATTATCTGAAGAGCCACAATGTACATCATGTTCAGGAGATTTTTCTACTCCAAATGTTACAGCAAGATGCTCTTCCTGCTCACCTAGAAAAGATAAACCACATTCTTAAATATGCCAAAAGATATCTTAGAAAAAAATATGCTTTCTCTATAACATATATTAAAATGCAAACTATTCAGTTTCTCATTTATCATAAGGAAAGATAATAATTTGTAAATTAACCAGAGCCAGAAGAAACTAATCATTATTCTTTGATCCTAAAGAACATGTAAATAAGAGACTTTAACTTAATTTTCCTCAGTAGAAACAAATTATATACATCTAATAAAAAAAGGAAAAGCATATATATATATATATATATATATATATAAGAGAATTTGACTCAATTTTTGTAATTAAATACATAATCACATAGATTTAACCAAAAAAAAGAAAAGAAAAAAGGAAAAGCATATATTTATGAACTAGACACATAAAACTAGCAATCCCTTCTTATTCTTTGTTAATTTATGGACTATTTAGATAACACTAAGACTGTCACTTCCACTTCACAAGAGACAAGCATATTGTTAAAAAAAAAAAAAATGAGATCACATTAGCAGATAACTAGAAGAGGTGGATCCATCTACATTCACAAACCATCATGGAGAGTAGTCAACTCATTGTTCAACAATCAGTCAGCATAAACCAGTAACCAAACAAGAAACCAGCTTTAGATAACTTCTTTATACATGTAAAGATGTTTACAATACCATGTCTACAGTACACACTTGTAGAACACAAATTGCAGCAAGATGGAATTAGAATTTCATCAAAATTATTACAGGAAATTTGTACACGAGAAAATTTGACCACCTATAACTGGATCTGAACTTTCTAATTTAATTGATGAAAATTACAAGAAATATCAATCAATATGGAAAAGCCCACTGTCCAACTTGGGTAGAATCTATAGATGTTTATAACAGTCATTACAAATGAAACATGCAAACTTCTATTGATACGTTTAATGGTATAAAAGGCATACTAGCTAGAAAAATAAACAAAAGTAATTTTCAAACACCAAACTTTTTTCTTAAGATGAAAAAAGACCTAATGTTCAAAAGATTTTTTCAAAAGGTACACAGGAAAGAGATAATTGTTATCAAACATTCAAACTCCTAAATAGGAATAAACAAAAATACCCAACTAACAATATTGGATGGTCAGCACAGTGATTATCATATACTTTAATTTTCTTAGAAAGAAAATGAATATATGACCAAAAGAAGGAACAATTAATAATAATCGAACCAAAAAATACTGCAGTTTAATAATGAGCCTAATAACATAGTTTGAACCCAAAAAATGCTTACTTATCACCACTTGTTCCTTTTCAATTTCTTCATCCTCATCATAATTTTCATCATCAAAAACA
This sequence comes from Durio zibethinus, assembly GCF_047325235.1. Classification (NCBI taxonomy): domain Eukaryota; kingdom Viridiplantae; phylum Streptophyta; class Magnoliopsida; order Malvales; family Malvaceae; genus Durio; species Durio zibethinus. Next base: position 10,973,486 of record NC_143188.1, on the reverse strand, counting down.
GAGGCTTTAGGCTCCAAAGCAGAGGAAACATCAGCAGTAAAATATTCCTTTTGGGGAAGTAAATGGTCCTCCTCAGTAGCAGCTTGAATCTCCGGACCATCATACTCCTCATCAATATCTTCATAGTCAACGGCAGTTTCAGCCTTCTCATCATAATCTACCATGGTGAAACCCCATTGAACACATAATCAGAAGATTTGACCAGACATAGACACCAGATAGAGTTGTAAGGCAGACAAAACTTTAAGCAACAAAATTGTTTCAAGCAATGACATATAGCCTCCATATTCTTTACATTGAAAGGTTGAAAATAAATAAACTACATTCCAGAAAATAAAAATACATATAGAAGAAATACAAACAATACCTAGAGGCACATGTCATGACAAAAGCAAAAACTTAGAAAATCACTGAGAATTGTGAGGATTGTCTACAAATCACAGTAGGAGACAGAACCAAAGTAATAGATCAGCTTAGGCATTCTAAAACACTTTGAGCTTTTCAAACTCAGGAATTGGTTTGTGCATGCTTGACAGCAGATATTGTATGCACCGGTATACCATTCTTTGGGGTTTTACCTAAGGAGGATAATTGCCCATGAATGTAAAACAGCCGATTACTAAACCACTTTGTCACCAGTTCAGACGATGGGGAAAGTAAATTATGGATTTTATCCAATCAAAGTTTGTTCCATAAGCACTAAGTTTCCTAGAAACATTATGATTTGCAGCTAAATCTAGCTTTCACTCTATGACTCAATCAATTAGTATGTTCCTGAACCATACATATTCAAATGCATGAATCTAGTAAAGGAAATTTTTATCTTTTACATATTTTTTTATATTCACAGTACCAACAGTAATCCAACCTGAAATCAGTATCTCAACCGTAAAAAGAAAAAGCTTCCTAAAAAATCATCAATTAAGTAAAATGGATCAACTATCTGAGATCCAGTAGACTCATGAGCAGAAAAACAGCTACCTTAAGTATCAAGTGTACTTTTTTTTATCACCAAACACCACCTTAAGTCAAAATGCAGAAAAGTTCCCATAAAGAATTACCACTAACACCGCTTCTTAAAGATTATTCTAATGGAGCCAACATAAATAAAGCATAGTCAACATGAAGAAATAAAGATACTAACAGAACCCAAAAAACTGCATGAGATAGATTTTCCGGCCATACAACATCACCTTGATCAGCAGCATCAACCGGAGTGTGTGGTGATTTTTCCGACAACTGACAATCAAACAGCATTATTAGCATAAGAAACCCTGGCTTAAAAATAATAATAATAAAACACTAAAGATGATAGCCTGCATTAGATTTATTAATTACAAATCATAGATTCTTATGGGGAGATGGGGACAGAGATAAAACACATAATAGATTAACATACATCTATATCTGTAAGAGACGGACCCAGCTTGTCCGCTAGTGCAGCAAGATGCTCCTTTGCATCCTGGGAGAAATGAAGTTATTGTTATCTTTAATGAAGCAGTTAACAAAGAGATACTTAACAGGGAAAAAAACGAACAGTAGGAAAGTGAAAAACATATTTTGCATACAAATAGCAATAACTATTAATGAAAATGAAGGCTAAGAGGGAAATAGGTTCTTAGGGGTACCAACCCAAGCATCAAAGTGCAGGCCAAATTAGTAAAGTTATCTCGTACTAGGGTTTATCAGGTTGTGGAGCATCCTTAGCTTTGCTAGAGAAGCATTACCATTTTTGGAGGCCATGTGGGGAGAAATCATGGGTCCTTCAACAGCAACAAAGTCCTTCTGGTCCAAAGGAAGCTAACCTCATATAACTCTCAGATCATTTAGCCCTATAATTCCCTAGTTTAATTAGGTGCCATTAGGGTTTTTTTTTTTTAGTTTAATTAGGTGTCAGTATCATTAATTTTTTATTAGCTGGAAAGAGATGCTTCTTGGGTTCCTTGGTCTTATTTTGAGTCTAATTTAGCTACTGAATCTTTTTTTCTTTACATAGCATTTGGTTTATACAGCTTGAGTCTCATGATTGAACTAAAAAATCATGTCTAAACCAATTAAGATTGGAGATTTTAATCTCAAAACTTGTAAGAGTTGCATTCGATGGGTCTTTTCAAACTTGGTAGAATTGAATACAGGACTTTCAGGAACAAAAGCATTTTATGAAAAACATGTAATAGAGTGATTGGTTATTGTCTGTATCTAAATTACATTTAGCAATTCTTCATATCAAATAAACTTTACAGCACACCCTGTAATTTATTCTAAAATCAACTCAAACTAGTTCACTGCAGCATCAAGATGCTTCTATTCCACCACTCTTTTGGTCCAAAATTCAAATTAATACAAATATTAATTGCTACTTAAACCCTAACATAAGTAGATTCGAAATACTTGTACAAAATCAGGTCCAAAACAAAGGAAGCAGAAAAGGCGAAGTGTTACACATTCCAAAACCCATCAAGAATTTGAGATTCTACCAACTCCTTTACATACAAAATAAGCAAAGAACAAGATTTAAACGACCTCATAAACAGCCACAACAACATAGAAATGTTTTGTTTACGTTCGGGCATACAATTACCAACAATTTAGTTAAGCTACAAAAGGGAAAATAATAAAATTATAAAACAAAAATTACCTCATCAAGATAATCAACATCAAGATCGCCAGAATTATCGACATTCCCAAACATAAAACCCAGAAGCCGATTACCGCCACCAGCTTCTTCCTCGTATTCTTCTTCTTCATCGTCTTCATCTGCTCAATAAAACAAAAGAAAAGGAAAAAAAAAAGATTCAGAATTTAATGTAAAAAAAAAAGGAAATTTTAAGTCAAGAATATGCCAAAAAGAAGAGAAAATGAAGACCTTGGAAGCTCGAGTGACCCATATTTTCTTTCTTTTTTCTCTGCAAATTGGAGAAAAGAAAACCCAGATGAATTCAATCTAACCTAAACGCATGGAGTCCTTCAAGGGTTTTGGGAATTGAACTGAGAGAGAAAAGAATTGGGAAAAACAATTTGGTTTCTTGGTTAATAAAAGAGGGAAATAAAATATTAAAATTAGAAAAAAAGGTTTCTTTTATCTGTCTTTCCAACAAAAAAATGTAGAAAATCATCCAGTGCTCGAAATTGAACGACGAAATAAACAGAAGAATTGTTGAGGAGGCCAGGGGCATTTATAGAGGAGCTATCGTCGGGTTCGAGTTTTAGATTCTTAACACAAATGGGCCAATGGCCGAAAAAACTTGGTAGATGGGCCGAATGTGTCGACTCATTCAAAGTGACTGATGTCCGGTCCGACTGAAGATTTGGGCCTCGTTCCTTTTCCCTTTCTCTCTCATGCACTGAAGCTGATGGATCTTTAAGGAAAAATTGTTTTTGTTTTTGAAAGCTTTTGAATGTTCAAGGTGCCTATTTCTGATGGTTTTGGAGAAAAAATTGGGGCTATGAAAAAGATCAATTGGGGCTTTAAAAGCAAAAATAATGAAACCTTTTGAAAAATGGGTTTCTCAATCCAAAAGCTTCTTTATACAATGAAACATTCTCATGCGCTAAAGTTACATTGTTTTTATTTTTGAAAAAATTCTTCTTTATATAATTTTTTTTTTAAAAATGGGTTTTGGAGAAAAAGTTAGGGCTGCGGAGACAAAGGGAAAGGCACTATATACATAAAAAAGAAGATACACGGGAAAACCCCTTGCGGCTATGAAGAAGATGAAAAAATTTATTTCCATACATTTTTACCTGCAACTGATGATATTTTCTGATTCAGTATTGACAAATAATTTTTTGTAATCTTAACTTTAGTTACCTTTCTTTTTGTCTGTCATATTTATTATTGCTTTATTTTGTACTTTTGGACTTCATTCTTCAGAGTTAATGCTGTGCACCAAGTCTGAGCTTGATGAAGAACTTCACGATGATTCTTCCAATGAATGTAAGCTTTTGATGGTTTCTGGTTTCCACTTATTTAAGAGAATGTTGAATGGCATGAATCAAAATACCTGTAAAGAGGCATATTAAGTCTTCAAATTTCTTTAGCTTATTGCAAAATGTTGTAAATGGAAAATGAGTTGCATCAAAATAGGCTTTATTTTTGTACGAAGAGGCTTTGGCATAACCAAAAAAAAATGGGCATTTATTTGGTATAAATTTAGATATATTTAACATTTTCAATTAAATTGTAAAACCAAGTAAGGAAGAAATAAATGAAAAAACTAAAGTTATCTAATTATTTCTAATCAGATGAAGGGTTTTTAGGTAGTGTTTTTTTTCCATAAAATAAAAGTGGGTTTTAGGTATTGTTTAATAATTTGAAATTTCTTCTTTCAAAAAAAATTGTAATTGTAATTAAAATGCTAAAAATTGTAATACATTGTAAAATTAGTCAATTTATAAATGAATCGTTGTAAATCTGTCTAATTCACTTTGATTCACTGTAATTAAAATATTTAACACTCCATTAGACCTATCTATTTGAAAAAATATTAAGCTTTTTCATTATAATTATGGACCAAATACTATTTCAATTGTTAATGTTTGTTTGACTTTGACCCTACAACAAAGATGTTAAAGTTTAATCTATTTGACTAATAAAGTTGCATTGATTACCTTACTTTTGTCCAATCCTGGAAAATCCCTGAAAGTAAGGTAAGTATACTGTTTATCTTTGAAGTTTCATTGTTTTTGTTTTTGAAGCATATTGTTTTCTCTACAAGCGTACTTGATGAAATGGATTTTCTTGCTTAGCTAGCAATTTGGACTTATATCTTCAAGATTTTTGCAAGATAACTTTGCTACTCAAAGCTTTGAGCGTGGTATTGCTGCCTAACAGGTTGTATAGCATTAACACAAAGTCATTTACTTAGAATTTTTATTCATTCATATAATAGCTCAAGTTTCGATTATGTCAACTCATCTTTAGATTGGGAATGCTTAAGCAAAAGGTTTATTTTTTTGACTGAATTCTTCAATAAACCAATTTGGTTGTCTTATATTGGTAGCTTTATATTTCACTTTGATGAATTGTTATCTATAAGCCTCTTATTAAGGGTTGTGCAACTATGCTATTACCTGTTTGGTCAAAATACTACTCTTCATAGGTTCAAAATTAAGGAATGATTTTCAACTTGAACTCATAAATTTTTTAAAGACATGATATAGAGTTTGTAATTAAAGTTGTCTTATTAGTAGTGGTAGTTTGTATTTAGCATGCATCTTGGATCTAGAAATCAAGAACATTTAATCATAACAAGTGCTTATATTATTAAAAAAGCAAAATTTGTTGCATTTGGTTATTTCATATTTTGTCGTCACATGATTCTTTCTAGAATTAGATACTACTAACTTAAGTGCATTGCTTTGTTGTGCTAAGCACTACCAAATTATGGCATTCATGAAGTAGGGGAATGCACAAAAGACAATTGGCTGCTGTTAGTTGTTAACTCAACTTGAGAATTGATCTGTTTAACCTTTTCTTCTATTATCAACGAGGCCATCCAATTGGAAGTAGTGAAAAAAATTTCCCATTTCGTTCATTTGTCCAAGTCATTGGTAAAATAGTTAGAGGAGTTTAGCTTTCTAACGGTTGGTATTAGATTTGTTATTTGGTGTGATTGAAGAGGTTTCACATTTGAGACTTGGAAAGAAACATTTTCTATTCATATTTTATATTGTAATATTTCTCTTATATATCTAATAGATAAACAAATTTATTTATAGCATTTTTTTCATGCTTAAAAATATATCCAATATGTTATTAATATACATGTTTAAACTTTATATTAATAGCTTTTTCAAAGAGAAATGATCAATTTACACAATGTAAAATAAAATAAAAAAAACTTTTCACATTTTTTTAATCATTGATTCTAATATATCCAAAATATGGTAGAGACAAATAAAAATAGAAAATAATAGTTTAATCTTATTATTTAGATATATTAAAATTAATGGTTAAAAATAATGAAAAATTAAAAAACTTGTATATTATGCAAGTCAACTTTTTATTTAAATAGTTTGCAATTTAATTGTAGTTCTGGCACTACATTGTAGTCCCAATACATAGCGCAGGCTACACACTAGTACATATAAAAAGATTGGAGCTAAGTTGATGTCAACCTCATCACTTTTTCCATTTTTTTTCTTTTTTATTTTTTTATTTGGTTTTTTTGTACTTTTTAGTTTTTGATTTTTTGATTTGATCTTTTTATTTTTTACTTTATATATTATTAAATCTAGATTTTCATTTTAGCTTTTTTTTTTCATTTTTATTTGTTTTTTGTTTTTTGACTTTATTTTTTCATTAAATAAATTTTATAAGAAAAAAGTTAATGAAAGTAAAAGTGCTAAAACAATTAGTATCCGACTAGTTTCAATTCATCTCGATTCAACATAAATATGTTTTTAAAAAAATTGCAAGATCGAATCAAGATTTTTTTTAAAAAAATGGGTTAGATCAAAAACAAATTTAAGTTGTTTCATTTTGTCTTGGTGTTTACAATGCACATTTTCCTTTTCATTTTTTCATTTCTTTTAATTTTTTTTATTTGGTTTTTTTTCATTTGTTGGTTTTTTATTCTTTTAATTAAATTAATTTTGTAAAAAAAATAATTGAAGTGATAATGACAAAACAACCCATATTTGATAGTATTGACTAGTTCCAATCCAATAAGCGCATCCATATAATTAAAGTTGTAGATTTTAGAAAAATGAAAGGTTCAACATCACATTATATTCTTTTTTTTTATTTTTTTTTTAGTTTTTTTTCTTATTTAAAGTTTGTTTTATTTTTTCGTTATTTTATTTTTTTGACATTTTTTATTAGATAAATTTTGTAAAAAAAATCAATAAAAATAAGAATAACAAAATAATATATATCTAATAGATTTCAATTCACTCTAAACTAATAGGTGTGTTTTTTAAAAATTTAGGATAAGATCAAAATTTTTTAAAAAATTGAAGCCTAGTCCGAGATGGATTAGAATGTTTCAACCCTCGTATATATAAAAATATTTTTTTATTATTTATTTAATTTTTTAAATTCATATATTTTTAAAACTTCCTTTTTTTTATTCTTTTTAAGTTTTAAACTTTTTTCTATTTGGTTTTCTTTTTTTCTATTTTTTATTTCTAACCTTTTTTGTTAGATAATTTTTTGTAAATAAAAAAGTCAATGGAAATATAGATGAAACAATAACTCATATTCGATGATTTTAATTTGTTTGGATAAAATAAGTTTTTTTTATTATATTTGGGACTGCATCGAGTTTTTTTTTTTCTTTAATTGGGATTGAATTGAAGGCAAGTTTAAGGTGTCTCATCTCACACAGAATATATATAAAAATATATATTTAATTATTTATTTAATTTTATATCTATATATGTATTATTCATACAATAAAAGTCAATAAAAATAATAATGATAAAAAATTCGTATTTAATGAATTTTGATTTGTTCTCATCTAATAGGTGTGTATTTTAAAGATTTGAAATTGATTAACGTTTTTCCTTTAAAATAGGAATTGAATTGAAGATGAATTTAAAGTGTTACACCTCACCTCGGATATATATAAAAATATATATTATTATTTGTTTAATTTTATATTTATATATATATTATATTAATTTATACACCAAATATTTTAGACTTTGAAACTCACAGAGGCATCTACTTGGCACCCTTTTGATTTTTTTTCCCCTTTTATCTTTTAATCTTTCACACAACAAAGTATTTGATTTGAAAAAAAAAATAATAGAGAATAGGAAATCTTGCCCTTTCTCTTTCTTTTTACTTTCTTTCTTTAACTTTCTATCTTTTCATTCTTTTTACCCATTTTATCTCTCTTTATACTTTTCTTTATCTTTTCTTCTTCTTTTTTTACTTTTGATTATTTTTTCTTATTTGTTCTTTAGATTTGAACAAAAAAAAAAGGAAATGCTTCGAAGAAGACAAAGATGGTGATGCATTGGAAAGGATAACAGAGTGTGAGCTCTGAAGGTGGCGTAGAGGGGAATGAAAGAAAGCAGCTGAAGTTATATCTCAAGTATTGGCATGAGTAAAAACTTGAGAAGAATCAAAGATTTTGTTGCCTGAAAGACTGAATAAACAAATTCATTATTTCTCCATAGTAATAATTCATAATTAGGATGGTTAGCATAGTTAATATGGTTTTGTATTTTCACTTTAATAAAATGAAAGTTGCAGAGATTTAGGGGTGTTCATGTCACTCAACTACTTTTCTTCTTTTTTCTTCCTTTCCTTTTTAATTTTTTCTTTTTTTATTTTATTACCCAACTGCATTTTTTTAATTTCTTTCTTTACCATTTCCTTTATTTTTTTAAATTTTTTCCTTTTTTTTTATTTTATTGGTGATAGGTGTCATGCATCAAATCAACATCTTAAAAAAATTACAAATTAGGATATTATCCATACAATAAATCATATATATATATATATATATATTATATTATAACATATATAGACACTTGATAAGGTTTGCTACATGGATTGTTATTGGACAATTTTTTTAAATGACATGCAAGATAGCTTTTTGAACAAATTAAGATAGTTTTTTTTTAAATTACAAATTAGATAATCTTAAATTTTTTTTCAAATAGAAAAATTATTCAAATTATAATTAAAAATTAAATCAATCTAGATATACGTTTTTTAAAATTAAAAATATGAAATATGGATTTTATCTTCATAATAAATTAATTTAGTTGTTTATCAAATAATCTTGTTTAAGAAATTATTTAATTATCAAAATCTTCAACATATTTAAAAAATACAAATATTCAATTTATTCAAATCTTTCAACAATCCTTTTATCTTGATTTAAATCAATAAAAAATTTTCTTTTTGAAAATTTAAGTAACACATTGAAAATTCAAATAATTTTTCATATTAAATCTTGAAAATAATAATACCATCAAAAGAATTTTATTCATATCAAAAGAATTTTATTCATATCAACTTTAATTATCAAATTTATGTGTCAAATATATGTAAAAAATTTGATTTCGTCTTTATCACTTATTATATCTTTTTTAAAATTTAAAATATTAATTTAAAAATTATCTTTTCAATCTTAATTGTCACTTAATAGTTTTTCTACAAATTTAAAATTATAAATGCAATGTGTTATATCAATTTTTTATTTTTTTCATTTTGCAACTTTTTTCAAGATATATTCTATTACTATTACAATTTTTTTTTTTACAACTTTTCTTCCAAGATATATTCTATCACTATTATAATTTTATTCTTATGAAAAATAATATTTTTTAATTTACTTTTTCTTTTTCATCTAGCTCTTACTATTTTTCATATATTGTACAGTAATTTTGAAAAGATTACAAAAGTGAAAGTATATTAATATGTTTTGTATTATTTAATTTATCAATCAATGATATATATATTTTGATTTTTAAAAAAGACATAATTTATTTTTATTTGATGTAATCTTACAGGTGTATAACTATTACTATAAACAAAATAGTCCAAACAGAAAACATGTCATTTTTTTGTTTTTTTTTTTTAAGTTTATTTTTTAAAATAAGTTAGTATATATGAATTTTATATATGTTATAAATTTGGAAATTTTAAATATAATTTTAGAAAAAAAATAATTTGTATGTATATACCCATATTAAATAAGTAAAACTATTTTGTTTATCGTATGGATCATAATCTAATTTTATAGAGAATAAAGAGCTATGGGGTGCCCATATGGCACTCATTTCTTTTCTAAATTTTTTTGTATTTTGTATTTTTTTATTTGGCTTTTTTTTGTTATTTTATTTTTTTGATGAATTTTGTAAAGGAAAAAAAATGTTTGCAGTTGGAATAATAAAACAATTCATATTTAATAGATTTTTGTTCATTCTAATCCAAATGGTGCATTTTTTAAAAAAATTCAAAATTGAATCAAAATTTTTTAAAAATATCAAGATTTGTTGGAGTTAAGTTTAGGGTATTTCATCTCATTTCATGTATATTTTAAAATATATTATTTATTATTATTCAAAATTTATATTATATATTTGTAATAAAATAATAAACTTATTATTTAATACTTTAATTTAATAAAAAATTATGTTTATATATAATTAAAATATTATTTATATTAAAAAATATTTTTATGAGATTATGCTCAATTAAAATATAAAGTGATATTTGATCAATTCAAGTCGAATGTAGTTTATATATATATATATATATTTATTATGTTGGATTGGGATTGAGTATTGTCATAATGTGTATGTCCTATAACTTAATCATTAGACACAACATATGCAGTCATAATTGATATTTTTTTATCTAAATATGATTAATCACTTAAGTGAATTTATCTATTATAAAAGTTATTTTAAACTTGATTAAGGATCTTTAAAAAAAATAAATTATGGTCTTCTAAACAGAACTAGGTTTCAGAATACAATTACATATAAGAAAAGTTATAACATTCTTACAGTATCCATAAATTGGTATCAATTAATCTTAATATCTTTTGACCTTTAATTCAATGATCTCTTATTCCTAATTTATTTTTATTAATTTATTATTTTTGTTAATTTAAATATTTTAATATTAAATATATTTTTACGTTTTCTTCAACCTCTTGGTCTACCTTCTAAAAATATTTCTCACCTCAAGAATATTTGAATAACACATTACCTTTTTTTATATTTTAATATCTAATTCTTCTTTTTCCTTTTTTATATTATAATTTTTTTAATTTGGTACCAACATGAAATTAAAAGTAAGCCCAAAAATCTATATACTCTGTTCTCACCAAGTAATTATGTTATGTATTTGATTGCCAAAATCTCAAAGCAAGACAAATGTGATTGTTCAAATGTGACTTATCAATTCATAATAAATTAAATCTTTGATGCCCCATGATTTTCCAATTTCAGGTAGTCTAAATCACAAAATATAGAAATAACATAAAGTTGTTGGGTGAAAAGTACCATTAAAATGGTAACCTTAGCTGTAACTCATTCATGAATGTTAACAACTGTAAGGAAAAGAAAAGGCGTTCGACTTCCTGAATTACTTTTTTTATCAATATTTTTGTTAAATATGTTTGGTAACAATGAGTTTATTGAAAATTATTAGCTAAAAAAAGTAATGAAGGCAATAAAACTTGGGAAAAAAATTTACAACTCCCTGCTTCTCTCTCTCTCTCTCTCTCTTTTTTCCCCTCATTTCCACTCTTATTTCACTCGAAAATAATTGGCACGTAGGGAGGCAGAAGACACCATTTTCAGGTTAGGTTAAATAAATGGTTAAAATGCTGAATTTCGATTTTTTATGTTACTTAAATACCCTATATGTCATAATACCCTAAACCAAGTTTAAAATATACCAGATTCTTTTTAAAATTGTAAGAATTTGGTTTTCAAAATTGAATCTTGTTCATAACTCACGTTGCAGAAATCTTAAACATGATCATGGGACTCCTAGCTATCCAATGCCAAGATTTAAAAGGAATTATCCAAAGCCATGGGAGCCCTTGACTTTTGTTCCCATGGATTATTCAGAAGTTTGATGCTTGGGAATAATAACAAAATTTGACTAGAGCAACTGGCATTTACGCTTGTTGCTAATTGAAAAGATTGGAAGCATTTATTCAAACATCCTTACCCAATAGATGTCAGCAGTTAAATGAGTGCTTTTTTTTTTTTTAATTTTTTTATATATATTGGTATTAGGATGAAGTGATAAGAAGCCCAAAAGTCTATATGCTATGTTTTCACTGAGTAGTAATATTATGCATTTGATTGCAAAATCTCAAAGGATTTGACTTTTAAAATTAAATTTAATCTTTTTCATTTTTTTTTCAAGATTTTAAAGCAATTTAGAATTGTTTTGGTTGCTTTCAACCATGTCTAATGTGCAATGGATTTTATTAAATTCTTGAGGTAAATTTTCTTGCTTTGCAGTGTCTCACTTGCTTCTCATTATGTTAATTTATTTTGTTATTAAGATATTGAATTATATGCAATTTATCCAGAAAGTAGAATTTTCATTTCTTCTTATGCTTGATTCTAGAATTGCAGGAAGAATTTTTATTGGTTGAGTTAGGTGAAATTTGCTTCAATGGGTGAGGCTTTGTATTTTTTATTAATTATTTTTGTTCTTGTTTTTTGTGAAATTTTATGTATATTTTTAAAGAGGGAAAATCATTGTAGTCAAGCTTCTTTTATCTAACTATCAATTGTTGTTGGGTAAAATTTGATGTATATTTTTAGAAATAGAAAGTTGTTCAAAATTATATATATTTAAATTGTTAATAATATTTCTTTTATGTCTTGCTTTGAATTGGTAAACCAATTATCAATGTCAGAAAGCTTGTGAGTTATCAAAAACTTTTTCTGCATTAATTCTTTTTCATTGGGGTAAATTTAATCAGCAGATAAGATATAGACCATATGTTGTTTGTGAACCATTTCTTACAGGTTTGTTTCTTATGATCTTTCTATTTTACACATTAAAATATTAGTCTCTTTATGTTTGTCACCAATCCAGAATTGCTAAATTTTAATATTCTTTTTAAACATGTACTTGATCATTTTGGTGTTGTATGTCTAATAACACATTGTATGATTTTGTTACTTTAGAAGAATGAAAGTGATATTATGGTGATTGATGCTCAATGTGCTCCAAAGGATTTTCAAGCCAGATTTAAAGCTTAGGCTCACATAGGTATTTTTTTATCTTAATTTCTTTTTTAAGACTGTGATCATGTGCCTTAGCTGACAAATATTTATAGATGCTATAATTGTCCGTTGAAAGTTAGCATTTTCTTCTTAAACCTTTCAAGTTCACCTTTTCCTCCAATTACATGGAATCATGGTTAATGGGAGATGTGATTATCTAGCTTTTTTGAAAGAATTGAAGAAAATAGATAAAAACATGTTTGCATGTTGCTTGAGTCCTTCCCATTAGATGAGTGTGTTACTTGGTTTGTGCTTAAGTTTTAAATTAAAATGCAAATCATGTTTGACCTTTTGTATTTTGAAAGGGAAATTTTCTATTAAGCAAAATTTTAAATTCTTTTTTATCTAAAATTCCTCTCAATGTAGATATATATTTTGTTCTATGTATGAAACCTACTCATTAGTTGTAAGTTTTCTTTCACCATCATTATTACCGCAATTAGTTACTAAAATTGATCATGCAAGAATTGTTTTATTTTATTAAGTAAGAATATTTTTGGAATGTTGTATTATTTTTTTAATTTTTTTTGTTATCAATTTTTTTACATTATAGGTTTTTTTTATTCTATTAAATAATTGTAGTTACAAAATGTAGAAAGTTTAAGTATGATTATATCATTTTTTTCTTAAAATCCATGTTTTTTCACGTGTTTCACCAACAAAATGTTAGGTGGTCTATTATCTTGATAATAATAGGTGTGATGTGGAAGAGGAGCATGAACTTTTGTCAGAAAATTTTATAGTAGAAGTCAGTTGACTAGAAGGCCATATTTTATAGCAATTTATCACAAATGTGGATTTAGTTGTTGTAGTTGGTGATGATGGTGTTCTTTTGCAGGCTAATCATTTCATACATTACGTAATTCCGGTTCTAAGAGTAAATTCTGATCCTACACAATCTGAATAGGTTAGCGCATTTCTCTTCCGAAAGTTTCAATTCGCATATCGGATATAGTTTTTGAAATTTTTTCATATTTTGAATTATTTCTTGATTATGATACGTCTTAGTTAAGGATGTCAGATACTTTTAGCCATTTAGTAATGAATTTGCTGCTATTAGAAACATTAGCTATGTACGTGCAGAAGAGTAAAAAACTTTGAACAAGTATGTGCCTGCTGCTAAGCACGGGTACCATGCTAATTATGATGAAACTTGATATACCCACTTCTTCAATTATGGGTTATTTTGGAAATTTTTTAGTTGTTTTCTCTTTCAAGGTTTGAAGAAAGGTAGATTCAGAGTTTGCAGTTTTGGTTTTTGGGTAAGAAATGCTCTTAAAAGCATATGTAGCTTACGATTTACATGATAACTTGATAAGTAATTTATGTTTGTTTTTTAATTTATAGCTGTGGGACGCTTGAGAACATTGGATTTTTTTATAACATGATTAGCATGGTTCTATATTTCCACTTTATTCTTATGATTAAACTTGATATTCCCACTTCTTCAATTATGGGTTATTTTAGCATTTTTTAACTAAAGTTTTGTTGATTTTCATAACACTTTAAATGCTTAGATAATTTTTCTTTATGATTTGAAAGTTGAATTTATTTGAATTTATGGAGTTGCATTTGTAGATACTTTAATTTTTTTACCTTATGAAAATCCAATCTATATTCATATGGTAGTTATGAATTAATCTTTTTTATATTGATAGTGTAATTTTTTTTTTTTACTTATATATATTGATTTCATTAAAATTTTTCTACTTCTCATTGGCAGGTTTAGCGTGCACCATTGGTTTTTATAGCTCTTTAAATGCAACTGAAAACTATTTTCATTTTTATTTTTTCTTTATGCTTTTACAGTTGGATTTGTTTAGATGTGTTGTATTTTTAGAATTTTTTTTATCTTATGAAATTCAATCCATATTTATATGGTAGCTATGGATTAATCTGTTGTAATATTGATGGTGTAGAATTTGTTATATATATATGTATATATGTATATATATATATATATATTGATTTCGTTTTTTTCTGATAAAATATTAAAAGAAAGTTATGATTTATTTTTGTTTTGTAAATGGTTATTCTAAACAATCAACGTATTAATATTGCTACTTTTATATTATTGTAGATCTAGCACTCTTCTGATCCCACCTGTTTCTCTTCATATTAATAATTGTAAATGCTTGATTTTGTTAAATTTTATTTTGTATTTTTTGTTATAATGCTTGATTTCTTTTATTGCGTTAGTTACTATCAATTTTGATTTTGAGGGTAAGACATTACCAAAGTTCCCATGCATAGTATCTTTTATTTAGAGTTTTTAAATTTAGGTTTCCCATATATGCATCTGTTCTATTCATCTGGATACTCTTAATAATTATGAACCCGCAGAGAAACGTGGGTATCAAACTATTATTAATATAATCAAAGAAGGGACAGATACTCGTCTAGTATGGGTTATATAAATTTCCCTTTATTCTATTGCAGGTCTCTTACTAGAAACCTTAGAAAATTTATTCTGGGAAAATTAGAAGCTACACGATAGGATCTGTAGCCTTCTAGTTGTACTGCTAGAAAAACAGCTGAAATGAACTCAAACTCTAGGGAACTCTAACAAGAAAGATTGGATCCAGGATCAACGCCAAATTGCCTGCAATAATCTGTGTAAAACCCAATTCGACGCTGAACCTTTTCTGGTTCTTGACCGCCACATTCACCTGGGCCATTGATGGCTTTGATCGTTTCTCCGAACCCTTGGCTGACGACAGAGTGGACAGCATTCATCCAGTACCACAATGCAGTTTTAAATGAGACAACAGGATCAGTGGCCACCATTTCAGGATTGTTCAATAAATTCAGAACCAGGGCATTTCCTGCTTTTCCATAATTAATGTTCCCTGTAAGCTGAATGGGTCCACGACCGTAGTAGGACTTCCCTGGGGCGCATGGGTACTCTGAACTGCTTTCACAGTAGCTGTTACTCTTGTCATTCTCTTCAGTAAAGCAGAAGTCTGCAAAAACAGGAACATTTGCTTAAGCAACATGGACAAATATATCAGACCTATGGTACTCGCACTCGAGGATGAGTGTCGAATATTGACGTGTCTGACATGGATAAGTTCACATTTTTCTAAGTTTTTCCATATATTTAGAGGGTCAGATCTCCATAGTCATATCAGTCAAATGTGTCTGATACAGCTACTTAGAGGAACAAAAATGAAGAGTGGAGCAACATGTAAGTACCGGACAAACTGATTTGAAATTATTATGATTAAGAATGCTATGAGATTAGAATTGTATAACTTAAAAGTTATAAATCAAACCAAGTGTTTACACATAATGAACTTAATTTTGTAAAAAATCCATGCTTTATTTAAAAGGAAAGAGAGCTTACGCTCAGTCTCATGGGTGGCATGGGCAAAAAAAGCAGCAATCTCGCGCTTGGAATCAACATCAGAACCTAATTTTCCAAAATCAGGAAACGAATCAAGTGCATTCAGAAACGCCTGCCGTGAATAAAATCTCTTCCCAACACAATCTGCACCAGCTTGATTGATTATCCCACCAAAGAATTCAGGTGAGACGATGGTGGCAACTGGAACACCGCTAGGAGAATTAGAGAAACAAGGGCCCTCTTTGCATCCTGTGCCACAATAGTCGTTGCCAAGACCGCAATAGCCATATTGGCTGCAGCACAAGTTTGGTGCACAACCACAGTTTTGAGCCAACGGATTTTGGGGCAAGGCAGCAGCAGCTAGAATTCCAACAACAACAGATGCTAGCAGATTTTTTCTAATAGTTAGGGACTCCATTACAAAAAAAATGATACCAAATTTTGTGGTGAGCAGACAGGTTGAGATACTGCATGTGTTATAGTGTGTCTGTCATAAATTTGAACAGGTAATATTTTCCAACACCGTGTGGGCGACGGGTCATGATCTAATTTGACTCGTCAATGCAAAGACTAGCTGTCTAGACTTCAAAAACCATACGAAAAGATTAGTGATTCGTTCATACGTTTCCTGGCGTGTCTTTCATCTTCAATGAATTAGGGATAACCATATCCCAACTCCTTCCACGTAGCATCATGTTTCCAGGAAAAAGCAACGGACCTTAGTCAACATCATTAAATTTCACAACTCTGTTCAGACTTTCACGATATTTAAGAGCTCAAGGCTGTAAGAGAGTCACTTTTCGGGTCCCAACATACGAGTTCTAGTAATTTTTTTTAAAAAAATTTTAATTTACTCTTAAATTTTTTACTTTTATATTTATCTGATAAAAAATTTATGCCCACAAATTTCGAACCCACAATCTTAAAAAATTAATTTCAACATCGTATCAATTAATCAAAAAGTCAATAGACACAAGTTATATTAATCGCCGGTTACATCAGGTATAGCTTTCCATACCTGGCATTGTTGTTGAAACATACTATCAAGTACATATTTCATTCAGTTAGGAATCCATGGATTTTTCATTGGGGGGTTGTGTTTTATTTGTCTATTTGCTTACGAATTGTCATTTGTGACATTTGGATTGGGTGCATCAAATCTTAGTTGGTATATAGACTTTGGTTGTATAAGATTTTATTTATTTATTTTTCATTACTAAATATTTTGTATGTGAAAACTAGATTAAAAGAGTAAACTTAATGTGATTCTTTTCTACTCCATGAAAATTAAACAAAGAAGGAAAAAAAAAAAAAAAGAGCCCAAATATTTGTGATATTAGCAATCTAAAAAATTGTTTGGACTGTGGAAAAAAAAGGAGAAAAAAAGATAGACGTCCAATATGGGTCATATTTGGGTTAATTTGGCAGCTGAGCCAGAGATGATGGATCACAACATCCAAACATGAAACATCCTAGCAGACCTCAAGACTCTAGAGAAAGGATTTGTGAAGTAACCATCTCATACAATTTTTCTCTAATATTTTATCACAACTAAGACGACATCAGTTGCTAAATTCAGGAAAGCAAAGTTGTGAAGGACTAACATGCAATAAACAATAAACAAAATCTCTAGCAAATCCTTTCATACCATTATCAGCCTGCTCAAAACAATCATCCATTGAAATCATACCTAAGGGGCATCCAAACAAAAGCCCAAGTCTTTAGTTACTGTAATGGCTTAAATTGAAACAAGTTTTAGATTTTTAAAGACAAAAGAACCTAGCATTCTCTAGATGAGATGAAAGCTGAAAAGCAAAGGAAGTGTATGCATTTGTACACAACCGTTGGTAAAAAATCCTTCACACCCTTTTCAGTTTCTTTGAACCGCCTTCTTTCTTATCCTCTGCAGCCTTTTTCCCGTCCTTTCTCTTTCTCTTCTTCAACGCAGTAATGTGAGCCTTAAGAATGGTGGCATATGAAGCTTGGAAGCACTGGTGATCCTGCGCTCCCACCTCTCCGACAAAGGTCAGTCCAAATATAGATAGACTTCCAGAACAAATAGACTAGTATTGCCCCATGAATTGCCCCATGAAACTATCAATTTTCAGCTTCCACATAAACAAATAGCTCATTTCACAAGAAAGGACTTGCATGTGAATGTAATAAGGAATCATTCCTGTTTTGGATTTTACATTCTTCGTTCTTTTATTTTTTACATATACAAATCTTCAGGTACATTGCAGAATAACATTTCTTGGCCAATTTTTAAATGACAAGGGAGATAGAGAAGAGAAAACTATACAACTAAGGATTCATCTGCCATAATTGTCTGTCATAAATTGATGGGATGATGAAAACTTCCAAGCCACAAACATTTAATGCCTCAAATACTCAGCAGGTCACAACCTAAGGTAGCCTAGGAATTGGAAAGCAACTTTGTTTCCTCCAAAAGGCCGATGTTTTTATTTGGTAAAATCACATGAAAAACCTCGTATTCTCTTTCTTAAACATCAACTTTTTGGGCATAGAATCATAAATTATTAGCCAATTATAATTACTTAAAATTTTCAAAGTAAAAATAACAGGACTGGCATAGTCAAAAGAAAATTTATTCAACTACTGTTAAGGCTATTATCATTTATATTAACACTTAAACAAATAAGTTGTTAGATCTGTTGTGTTCTCACCTAATAAAAAGGCAAATATATAGTTAATTGACAAATTTATCATTGCGCAAAGATGATAACTTCATAACAGGCAACTAGATACTTATTTTTCCATTGAATGCTAAACTATTTGACATCTGGTAAGACCGCAATCCTGATAAAAAACACATCAATTCAACTAGATGCATTCTTGTTGCCACCTAGGGTCAAAAACTACTTTTAAGTTTGATCATACTGCTAAAATTTACGTTTCTCACTTCATATAAAGATAAAAAAAAATATAAAGTGAAGAGCTGAGTCACACCAAATCAACATTTTACATAAAAGCTAATAAGTGGTGTTTGGTATAAATTATATACAATCAAATCATGGTTGCTATATTATTCATCATACCAGAATTACACAGCTCCAACCGGAGTTTCCAATCCATATGCAGTACCTTCCACGGAAATCGCAATTGGTTTATCTGCCACATATGAAAACAATGGGTCATATTTAAGAGCAATTCTACATACTCAACCAATGTATCCATCCCACCAGGCGAATGTATGATGAAAATCAACTGTTTTATCCATTGCATAAACAACAGTAGGAATTCTAAAACCAAATATGAAATAAATAAACACAAAAGGAAAAAGGGCATACCGAAGTAGAAATTATCTTTTTTTTTTCAATCAGTTGCACTAATAAGGCATCGGTATTCAATGGGTTGTCCAGCATTCTTCGTTTTGTTCCTTTGCACCTTAGTCTTCAACGATGTTAAGGAACACGAAAACCTAAAGCGTTAATAAAAATCCTACATATAAGACATCCGCAAGAAAAAAGTAACCCAAACACAACCTTTCTCAGTGCTACGCTCAAACATGCTTTTAAGTTCATTAAGAATAAGAAAAGGGTCTGGTTTGTAGAAGAACCTTGAAGAAAACAAAAATCAAACATAAAATCAGCATAATAAATCATATAAATAAGATCAAATGCCATCAAACTTCACTAAATCAAAACCCCGAACACATATTAAAAGAAAAAAACCCAATCAGAATTCAAAAGTGAATCATACTTTTCATGACACTGAATTCAATAAAATCCTTTGTAATTAAGCAAAAGCCCAAAATTTTTCCTTCAATTTTTTGAATTTAGAGAAAAGAAGAAAACCCAATACAAATAAATAAAAGAAAAAACGAAAAAGAGGGTGTCAAGAGTTACCATGATTAAGGCTTTGATTGAGCTCCAAAATCCCCAGAAAAGAAAAAAATGCAAGTCTTGTACCGTGGGTAGAGGACAGGCTAACAGCAGTGATAGAAAAATTGACTACAGGCGCCGTTTCAATCAAAGCTCAAACTGAAAATTGTCGCCGCGTCCGGGCCAAGCGTTTTTGCATACGTATTTTATACGTACCCTTTAAGTCTTTTGTAATACTTTTTTGTTTTCTCTCTTCAATTTTAAGGGCCAAGCTTCACAGTTTAATAAAAAAAAATACACCCTTATTTGGACTAAGCTGATATTGGGCTGTCCATTTGATCAATTTCAAGATCAACCTCGGTATTGGGTATTAGACTTGTCAACCTATCTAATTTTGAGCAAGATTTTTTAAAGTTCGAACTGGATCCAGCTCAAAGAATATTTTAGCATTAAATAAATATGTTTATTAATTTATTTTAAAATATATTTTCAATATATGACAAGGTCAATATTTGCACTTTCTTTAATTGAATTCGACTTTATTTCATTTTCTTAATTTTGCAAATAATTTTTTATAATGAAATTGACTATTGATTGAATAATTTAAATAATTTAGTAATTTTGGGGTTCAATGTTAATGTTATTAAGTTTGGAAGCATCGAATTCATAAGCAGATGATAATTGTTGAATATATTGAACTCATGTTATTTTTTATTATACTAAAATCTTTTTGTAGTTGTTATCTAATAAATTTGTTTAAGCGTTTCAAACTTAACTATTTGTTATTAAATGATTAACATAAATTCATTAAGTTTTAAGTTTGATCAAATACTTATAAAAAGCTAATCTAGTAGATGAAAAGAGTTTTGAATTGAATTTTATAAGACATTGTTCAAGGAATTACTTTGAAGCATAATGTGGATGGAGTTCATCTTGAAGTAAAACCAATATCAAAGATCAAGAATAACAAACTTTGAAAATTGTTTAAAACAAGTTGAATTGATTTAGAGAAACATTGAATTGAAGCAAATTGGAATGTAAGGATACAAGAAATGGCCAAGAAAAACACAATTCTATTAGGGCATTTAACTACCCTACAGCTTCTTTGTAATTGCTTAAGGGTAATTTCAAATCAAAAACAAAAAATGTCAAGGCATTCGATTGCTTGCATATGGCATTCGATTGCTTAAGAACACTTTTTGAAAACAAATGTTTACGAAAAGATAGAGCCTTCGATTGCCCGTAAATTGCATTTGATTGTCTAATGCCCAAATTTGAGGAAATCAAATCTTTAAAAACTTTATTTTTATTTTTGACAAAAGATCTTCTACTATCAATTTCCTAATCAATTTTCAAATGGTTAAAAAGTCTTTTTCACCTATACATCCATCCAAGAAGGTTGAAAAATGACATGAAATTAAGCAAAAACAAAGATAAAATCATTTTATTAAAAAATATCAAAGAATCTCTCTTTAAAGATTCAAGAGCTTTCATTCCTATCTTTTGAGTGAAATTTTGTAATGAACATTATCTGTGTTATTTGATCTTCAAGTGATCATAAACATATATTGTTTGTTTCAAAGTGAGGAGCACTTTATTTTTTGAGTGTAAGGATAGCACTTGAGTTGAGATTTCTACATCTTGTTTTTTAGCTTGGGATAGCTTGATTTTATAGAAATTTGATGACACTGTAATTCCATTGAATAGTGGATTCAAAAATCCTTGGTTAGGCTTGTCAAAGTTGTGGACTTGAGTTAAGAAAGGCCGAACCACTCTAAATCATGGTACATAAACTTCTTCCATCATTCAAGCACATTTAGTAACCTTTATTCTGTACTTTTATTCAATTTCATACACTTTCGATTCATTCATATTATTTTTAATAGTAAATGCCATTCACCCCCTTTAGCACATCCTACCTAGGACAAACAAGTGGTATTAAAACTAGTCTCTTGGTTTAGTTTAGCATCCTCCAAAAATGATCCATGGCATCAATAAGTGCTATTTTAAATTTTGTGAAAGGTTACTGCATTGATAGACCTCAACTTTTTGATGGAACAAATTATCAATATTGGAGAACAAGGATGTTTATTTACATTAAAGCTTGTGACTGCTAAGTGTGGGATGTTGTCATGGATGGTTTATAAGTGCCTATAAAGATTTCTCTCATAAATGGTGAGAAAATTCCTAAGGAAAGAAATGAGTGGATTGATGTACAAAAAAGAAGAGTGCAAACCAATTTCAAATCTATGATACTTTTCTTTGTGATCTCACCAAATTTAATAGAGTTTCAAATTACTTAATGGTAAAAGAAATTTTGAAAAAGCTAGAGGAATTCCGTAAAGAAACAAGAAAGGATGATTCATTTGAAGAAATATTTTGTTCAACCAGTGGTAAGATAAATGATAATGCTATTGGAAATGAAAGCCAATCTTTAAATGAACATCAATTAAGTATTATAGCCAATGATTATTTTGAGGTGACATTTACCCAATCTCGCTAAAGTTAACCCTTAGATGATTCATATGATAAATTGTTTAATGAATATGAAAATTTGTTTATGCTATGTTTGGATAGATATTAATAAAGGAAAGGAAAAGAAAAGAAATTAATGAAAGGAAAGTTTTTTAAAGGAAAGTAAAAGATACATGTATCCCTTGTTTGAATAATTTAAATTAATAAAAAAAAAGAAAGGAAAAGAAAGGAATTATAATAACCATTGTTTGGATAAATAGTGAAAAGAAAAAGAAATAATTCATTATAATATTTATTTTCAATTATAACTTTTTTTTTTTATAAATTAACGTATAATATACAAATATATCTTTATACTACCTAAGGTGTATAAACAAATTTTTTTAAACAAAATTGAGCATGTTTAATATGATAAAATATATTAACTAATTATTGATTTACTCTTAGTTTTGTTTTTAATTCAAACTTTTAATTTATTCTAATAATAATTTAGCTTATTTTGTTGTTAAGATTTGAAAAATCATAAAATATTTATAAACTGTGATATTATATAAAATACTCATAAAAGAAAATTATTTTTGTAGACAGTATCATTTGTATAATCAAATCTAATGTCATAATAAAAATATGGATATAATAATCTTTTTATAGAAATAAAATTTTTTTAACTTTCTTTTCCTTAGCTTTTCTCCTAAATTGAGGTATTAAAAAAATGATGATTATAAGGGAAACCAAAGGTTATTGAGTTTTTACCTTTTTTCTTTCCTTTAAATTAAAATTTATCCAAACAAAGGAAAGGAAACTAAAGGTTATTGAGTTTTCACTTTTTTTCTTTCCTTTAAATTAAAAATTTATCCAAACAAAGCAATGGTTTTTATGTTTCCATTACTTTTTTTATTTTTTTTTCCTTCCTCTCCCCTTAATCCAAACATAGTGTCAAGAATTTTGAAAAGCTTAATCATAGATGCAAAGATTTTAGAAAGGAAATTACATCACTTACATTAGATTTAGAGCATACAATAAAAGAGTATGATTTAATTGTTGAAAATAGAAATATTTTGCAAAAGGAGCTAGAACTTTCATAATCTGAAATTGAAGCTTTTAAATTAGAATTAGAGAGTAAGAATAAAGAATTACAAAATGTTCAAAATGAAAATTCTACTTTTAAAATTTCATTTGAATAGAATTCAAAGCAAAACATGAATATACATCCTAGAGTAAAGAAAAGATTTTTTTTCATATAAGCATAGAAGTTTTAATTCTTCATATCATTGTTATGTATGTGGTATGAAGGGTCATTTCTCATATGATTTGCTATTATAGAAATAATGATCTTCCTAAGATTAAAAGAGAATGGGTTCCAAAAAGGATCCCATGTTTTTATTAATCCACAAGGACCCATCAAGGTATGGGTACCTATTTCTGTAAAATAAAAATCTATATTTGTAGGTTAAGTAAGAGAAAATGAACAAAAATTTAAAGGTTCAACTAAAAGAAAGAGTAACAGCCATGGCATTTAGATAGTGGCTATTCAAGACACATGAATAGGGATGAAATATTAATGCCTAAAGCTTAAAAAAGATGAGTAAGAGTGTAACACATAATGACAACTTTAAAAGAATAATCCATGGAATTGAAACTATTGATAACATTTTTCTAACTCATATTAAATATGTTTTGTTTGATTATTATTTGATGTATTAAGAATCAGTTAATTATAACAAGAATTATTCTTTGAGAATATAATTTGCCAATTTTTTAAAAGAGGCTACTAGTACTTGCATTATTATATTTATGAAAAGTTAGTCCTATTGTCTCTTAAATGATTATATTCTAGCTAGGACAAAATTATTTGATGAATATTTGATTGACAATTTTTATTTGAACTTGAAATTTTTTTTGAAAAAAAAAATCTATACATATTGTTTTTGATAAGACTAATGCTACATTAAGAAAAGTAGTTTTTGTTTATAATCTTTCAAAATTTGAAATAGAGAAGTCAATAAGTGAAGAAGAAAAGAAAGAAAAAAAAAAAAAGAAAAAAAACTTCTTAAAAGTGTAAAGGTTTGTGATGAATGCTACACAAGAAGAGTAAGGCCAAGTTGAAAGGAATAAGGTGTTTAAACCTTAATTCCAAGGCCCATCAACTATCAATCATATAAAGCAAATTTGTTTTTAAAAACAAAATGGATGAGTTGGGAATTGTAAAGTTAAAGGATGGGATCTTTATTAACCAAACCTAATACATCAAGAAGATGTTTAAGAAGTTTAGCTTGCATAAAGCTAGGCTTAGTGGAAATCAAATAAGCCCTCTAGCAAAGGTTGATGAGGATGAGAAAAGAAAATGTGTGATCCAAGAAACTTTATAGAGGTATGTTCGGCTTACATCTTTATTCAAGAACAATAAACTTAAACATTCATGTCATTCATGATCATGTGATTGAAAATGACAAATCTATTGAATTTATTGATGCTTGGCATAATATTATGAGGTAATTTATTATCTTTAAGATGTTTGGGATGTTTAATCAACTAGTAACTCTTAGATGGTTAATTAATAGGTAATGAAAAACACCATGACTTGTTATTGACTAATCAAGCTTAATGGTGAATATTAGTCTTTGACTTGTGAAATTAATTTAATAGAGTACATCTTAGGTGTGTACTTTAGTTGGTTGACTAATAATGTTATTGAGTAATTGTTCATTAGTCCAAAAAATCAAGACAATCCCTTTTTCAAGTTTAATTCCTTATCTTGTGCTTAAGTGTTTGATTTTATCTAGAATTGTAAATCATGTTTGATGTGAATGATATTTGTGCTTAATCGATTATATTGTATTTGTGCACTAATTTAGGGAGAGATTTATTATGCACTTATTTAGGGGGAGCAATAGAATTTGTATATTTATATGATATATATTCATTTGAATATTTATGGATACTTATATGTTTTTGAAAATGTGTTCTTTATCATATTCTTTATTATTTTTGCTAATGACAAAGTGGCGAGAATACAAGTGTTTGTAATTCAATGCATATTTGAATTTTAAAAAAAATGTTATGATGCATATTCTTTTTAATACTCATTATTTCTCTACACAAAAAAATAGAAAAAATTTTTGAGAAGTTTTCTTTAGTGTGCTATATGTTTAGACAATGCCATATTTGAAGAGAAAAATGAAAATTATGGTTTATAGGTTTTTATGTCTTGGATATATGTTTTTACCCTTGTTTTAAATTTATTACCATTTTTTTTATTATGATAAAAAGGGCAGAGAAATATATGTTTGGTGTGATATCCATATTTTCATTCTAATGCTTTTAAATGACATAAATTTTGCATATGGTATATGTTTAAGAGGAGATTATTAAGTCTATTGAATTTATATTATTTTTTATGATACTAAAACCATTTTATAGTTATTGTCTAACAAGTTTGTTTAAGCATGCCAAGCTTAACCATTTGTTATCAAATGATTAACACAATTTTATGAAGGTTTAAGCTTGATCAAATACTTATGAAAGGCTAATCTAGTAGATGAAAAGAATTTTGGATTGAATTTTGTAAGAAATTGTTCAAGGAATTACTTTAAAGCATAGTGTGGATGGAGTTCATCTTAAAGTAAAACCAATGATCAAAGGTAAATAGGAACAACCTTTGAAGATTGTTTAAATCAAGTAGAATTGATTTGAAGAAACATTAAAGCAAATGGAATGAAAGGATGAAAGAAAGGCCAAGAAAAACACAACTTTGTTAGGGCATTTGACCAATTTTCAACAGCTTTGCAACTACCCATGGGTAATTTCAAATCAAAAGCAAAATGTGTTAAGGCATTTGACTACTTGTATATGGCATCTGACTTTTTAAGAACACTTTCTAAAATAGAAGCTTATCAAAGAATAAAGCATTCGATTGCTAGCATATGGCATTCGTTACCTTGATTTTCGAAAATCAAATCTCTAATGGCTCTATTTATTTTTGGCAAGAGTTCTTCTACTATCAATGTCCTAATCAATTTTCAATGGTTAGAAAGTCTCTTTCACCTATAAATCCATCCAATAAGACTAAAAAACAACATAGAACTGAGCAAAAAACAAATATCAAAGTATTTCATTCAAAAAGATTAAAGAATCTTTTTTCAAAAAGTTAAAAGCTTTCATTCCTATCTTTTGAGAGAAATTTTATAGTGACCTTTATTTGTTTAGTCTAATTTTCAAGTGATCATAAATATATTATTGTTTGTTTCAAAGTGTGATGAGTACTTTTGTTTTTTAGTGTGACCATAACACTTAGGTTGGGATTTGTACATTTTGTTTTTGAGCTTGCGATAAATTAGTTTTGTAGAATCTTGGTGGAAGTTGTAATTTCATTAATTAATGGATTTAAAAATCCTTGAGTGGGTTTGTCTAGGTAGTGGAGTGAGTCATGAAGGTTCGAACCATTTTAAATCATGGTGCATTAATTTCTTTCATCATTCAAGCACGTTGGGTGATCTTTTAATTTTTTGCACTTTCGATTCATTCATATTATTTTCAATAAAAAGTGTTATTCACCCCTAACTAGCACATTGTACTTAGGACTAACAACAATGCAATAATCTTTAATGGTGCTAAGATTGTTTTCAAGTCAAGTACCAAAAATAGGTGTATCAAAGCCAAGTTTGAGATTGTCATAATGTGATCATGAAGCAAAATTTAAAGATTATGGTTCAATTTACGAGATTCATTTCTTCAAATTATGCTTGTGAGATCGATCAAACATATGCAAAAAGAGATTTTTTGCAACAAAATGTCAATTAGAGGTGGAGTAATTCTACATCTGTTATTGGCTTTTATTTTTACAAGTAAAAAAAAAACATTTAGGTACAATAATAAATAAAATTTTTGAGAAATTATATATAAAATATATAATTTTTTAATAATAAAATGCATTAGTCTATTTTTATAAAGATTGATTATGTTATCACGTTTATATTTTAATTATTTAGTCATTTTAGTTAATTAATAATGTTAGTTATTTTTCAAAAATTACTTGAAAAAATTATAAATAATAAAAATATCAATCAAATGGATTGAAAAGTTTTTTTTTTATATTAGTTTCACATCTAATGCTTAAAATTGTATAGAACGAAAAAGGGAGAGAGTATCTATGTGGCACCTTTCATTTCCTCCATTCTCAATTTTTTATTTCATTAAATTTGTTTTTTGTTTTTAACTTATTTATTTTTAATTAGATAAATTTTGTAAAAAAAAGTCAATGAAGATAGGGATGATGAAAGAATCCTATTTGATTGGTTTTGATTCACATCGATCTAATTTAAATGCATTTTTAAAAAAAATTGTAATCAAATCGAGTTTTTTTAAATAAGATCAAATTGAAGATGGATTTAAGATATTCCGTCCTATCTTAGGGGCTTACATGGCATCTCCTTTTTTTTAATTTTCTTTTTTTTTAAGCTTTTGCTTTTTTTACTTTTTGTTGTTTTTTTTAGAAAATTTTTTTTATTTTTGTTTTTTATTAGATAAATTTTGTACTAAAGAGGTTAATTGAAATAAAAATGATAAAATAACTCGTATTCAATGCATTTTGATTCACTTTAATTCAATTGGTGCATTTTTTTTTTAATTTGGGATAATTGAGTTGAGTTTTTTTTTTTTTTAAATTGAACTCGGGTTAGAGCAACGTTTTGTGTATACATCTCAACCTTAATATATAAAATGATATTTTATTAATTATTTAATTCTATATTTATATATTATTAAAAAAATATTATTTAATATTTTAATTTAATAAATTTACGTGCTATCTAATTTTGCTTTTTGTATTTTTTTGTTTTTAAAATTTTATTTATTAGATAAATTTTATAAAGAAAAAAATAAATGTAGGAATGACAAAAAATTCTATATCCAATGGATTTTGATTTGTCAGGATCTTTTCAATGTGTTTTTTTTTTAAATAAAGATTGGGTTAAATTTACTTTTTTGAACAAATTTGGTCAAGTTAGTATCAAATTTGGGATATTTTGCCGCAACTCTCGTCGAGATATATAAACATATATATTTTATTATTTATTTAATTTATGTTTAATATATTTATTATGTTAATAAAGATATTATTTAATGCTTTAATTTAATAAAAACTAAATATATATATAATTAAATTATAATTTATATTAACAAATAAATACACTTATATTTATTTAAATATTATTATTTATTAAAATTTGATATAAAAAATTTACTTCTCTCATATTTAATATATTATTTAAAAATTAAAAATTATTTCGTAACTAAAGGCAGTCCAATTTTAATGCAATTAATAACCTAAACTTAGCGTGTAAAAAAAGTAATCACAATAGCGAAAGTAAAATGATTAATGACACTTTTGAAACCAACAAAAAAAAAAAAAACCATAGCACAAAGACTTACTAGTCTTTGCTTTTCGAACTAATCATTCTATTATTAAAATAGAGATAATTTTTCTACCATGGTACCGATCATTTTCCCATGTCATGTTACTTTAAACTTGTGTTTTATAATTTCCAAGTATAAGACAAATAATTTGTTGTCGATATTATACAAAATTCCACAATGTACTCTATGGGGTTGGTTGATTGGTTGGTCTTTTATTGAAAATTACAAGCTCCTCTTGAACTACACAAGATAAGTAGCACCATAAACATTTCCTTAAACATTATCTTAAATTTTCGATTGTTCTATTTTTATTTTTGGTGAGAGATTTTCTATTATTAATATTTCAATTAATTTTTAAACGGTTAAAAAGTCTCTTTCACCTATAAATCCATCTAATAAGATAGAAGAACAACATGAAATCAAACAAAAACAAAGATCAAAGTATTTCATTAAAAAAAAATCAAAGAATCTTTCTTCAAAGAGTTAAAAGCTTTCATTCTTATCTTTTGAGTGAAATTTTGTAATGAGTTTTATTTGTATAATCTAAGCTTCGAGTGATCATAAGCATATTATTATTTGTTTCAAAGTGTGAAGAGTACTTTGGTTTTTTAGTGTGAAGATAATACTTAAGTTGGATTTGTACATATTG
This sequence comes from Durio zibethinus, assembly GCF_047325235.1. Lineage (NCBI taxonomy): Eukaryota > Viridiplantae > Streptophyta > Magnoliopsida > Malvales > Malvaceae > Durio > Durio zibethinus. Next base: position 10,944,028 of record NC_143188.1, on the reverse strand, counting down.
TTTTTGAGCTTGGATAGCTTAGTTTTTTAGAAACTTGGTGGAAGCTGTAATTATAGCGAATAATGTATTCAAAATCTATGGGTGGACTTGTCAAGGTAATGGACATTAATCAATGAGGGTAGAAACACTTTAAATCGTGATGTATCAACTTCTTCTATTATTCAAGCACATTTGGTGATCTCTATTTTTTGCTTTAATTCAATCTTCTTCACATTCAATTCATTCAAATTATTTCCAATAAAAAGTGTTATTCAACCTTATCTAGCACCTCATAGTTGGGACTAACAACAATGCGAAAGTCTTTAATGGTGCTAAGATTGTTCTTGAGTCAAGAGCAAAAAATAAGTGTATCAAAGCCAAGTTTGAGACTATCATAATGTGATCATGAAGTATAATGCAAATATGATGATTCAATTTGCATGATTTATTGTTGCAAATTGTGTTTATGAGATCAAACATATGCAAGAAGAGATATGCTAAAAGATTTGCTGCAAAAAATGTTAATTGCGGGTTGAGTAATTCTACATTTTGTTACTTTCATTTATTTTTAAAAGAAAAAAAAGCACGTTGACATACAATATTAGATAAAATTTTTGAGAAGTTATATAGAAAATATATAATTTTTTAATAACAAAATGCATTACTCTATTTTTATTTAGATTGGTTATGCTTTTAATTTTATATTTTAATTATTTATCATTTCAATTAAAGATGTAATCGAGTTAAGTTGAGTCAAGTCGAGCCGATACATTGAAATGCTTGAGCTCGAGCTTGATTCAAAAATAAAAGTTTGAAACTCGACTTAAACTTGATCAAGTTTTATTTTTCAAACTCGAGCTCAACTCGAGGGAAAACTCAAGTTGAGGTCGAGCTTGCTTAGCTTGAATCATATTAGAAAATTTGTGATTTATTCATTCTCCACAAAACAAAAATCAGAATAACAAAAAAAAATCACAAAATCTTTTGTGAATCGTTTCAAATATTTGAAAAAAAGCATAAAAATTCAAAACAATAAAAGCAATTTAAAGAAAAGAATAACATAAAAGAAGGAAAATCAAATCACATGCCATCCTTTTAAGTAACCATCCAATCACAAGATAATATCAACAATTTAACAATATTGTTCACACATTTTGTCACAAAAATATATTCAAATATTACAAATGTCCAGAAAAAAATACTATAAATACCATAAATACCCAAAAAAACAAATCAAAAAGTTAGGAAAAAAAAAGATTAGAGATGTTAGAAAGGATGGTTGTCCCTATCGGGATGCGATTTTGACTTAGAACATTTGATTGATTTGTGTTTTTGCTTCTTACAAGTTATCACCAACCCTCTGAGCATAGTTTGTGGTAGGGAAAGCCTTTCATGTAAGAGTTAGAGTAGGAACATGACAAGAGAGATTTAAAGAAAGTAAAAGAAAAGTGGGGGAGAAAGTGAAAAAGGTAGCATTATTTAGGGAGGGCGAGTGAGTAAAGAGGTAGCGTTGTTCAGAGGGGGAGAGCTTGAGAGTGAAAGACAAAAAGAATAGATTTAGGGCTTCTAGTTTTAGGTTTTTTATCTCTAATTTGACTCGCTCGATAAATCGAGTTATTCGACCTTAAGCTCAACTTAACAATAATTGAGTTAAATTTGAGTTTTTTTTTTTAACTAAATCTAAATAGCTTGTGAATATAAATGTATTATTTACACTCTTAATTTCAATCAATTAATAACGCAAATGCTATTTATTATTTTTCAACAATTATTCACAAAAATTATAAATAATAAAAGTATCAATAAAATGGAAAGAGAAGTTTATTTTATATATTATTTTCACATCTAATACGTAAAGTTGTAAAAAAGGAAAGGAGACGGTGTCTATATATGTGGCACCCTAGACATCTTATCCTTTCCTCCATTATCTATTTTTTATTTTATTTTTTATTAAATTTATTTTTATTTTTACTTTTTTATTAAATAAAATTTGTTAAAAAAGTCCATAGAGATAAGGATGATAAAACAATCCTATGTAATTGGTTTAATTCACACCGATCTAACATAAGTGTGTTTTTTTTTTTTTTAAATCAAGATTGAATTGAAAATTTTCTTTTCAACAAGGTCAAGTTGAAGATAATTTAAAATGTTTTGTTTCATCTTGAGTGCTTATGTAGTGTAGACACTCCATTTTATCTGAGATAAAAATCAAGTTATAGCTGTAAATTGAGCTCGATTAGGAACCTTCAAACCTAATAGGAAAAATTTTAATTTTAATTTGATTTGATTTAATTTTTTATTTAATTTTACTTTATTCTTAAAAAGTAAAAAAAAAAAAGTCAAAAAGTCCCCAAAAAAGTAAAAAAAAAAAAAAGGTAAAAAAAAGAAGAAAATAAAAAAACAAGGGATTGGAGATTTGATCTCAGATTTGATTATGGATAATTTTTAGGCTTAATTCATGCAATTAATCATAGAATAAAATCATAATCTCATATTTGATTTATTTTTCAGGATTGAAAAGGATTCAAATTCTATAAATTAAACATATAAAAATTAGTAAGGGAGGCACAAATGATAGGGAAAAACTATAAAAAAAATAAAAATCAAGAGGTTTTGGATTTGTTCTAGGTTTTCTGGGTTTGTATTTTTTAATTAGGTTTTTTTTTTGGGATTATAAGAAGTTTTTAGGGTTTTGATTTTTTTTTTTTATATTTTTTATCTTTAAGATTTTTGATTGTTTGTGTTTTGAGTTCTTGGGCTTTAGGAAAGTGATTTTAATTGTGGGTTGATGAATTTTTTTTTTTTTTTTAGTTTTGGCTTGAATTGTTGGGATTAAATTTGAATTTCTGGGTTTGGATGAGTTATGATTTTTTTTTGGATTTTTAAGAACTTTTTAGTGAAGCTTTGAAGCTTTCGGTGAAGATCATGGTGGTCGGATGGATTGTGGTGGCCGGATTATGAGAAGTTAGGGTTATTTTTTGGTAGGTTTAAAGTTTCTTACACCGTTGAATTTTTAAATTTTTGGAATTGCTTGAGGTTTTCAGTTGGGATTTTTTTTAGAGAGAAAGCAAAGGTTTTCTAGAGCGAGAAATGGGAGAAGAGTATTCTAAGAAAAGGAAGAAAATTTTGCTTTTAAACCCACATCAAAATGGTAGCGTTTTGAAAACACTTGACTAGCATGAACTCACGTGGATCTGTGCTTTGACCTGTCTGGCGACTTGATCTAATCATAGGTTTTTTTTTTCTATTCGATTTGATTTGATTTGATTTGATTTTTTTCATTTTATGTTATTTCTTATTTTTTTCTCCTTTATTCTAATTGAGTGATTAGATTAAATAGGAAAAAAAGAAATTTGGTAAAATTATTTGTAATGCTTTTATTTATCTTTTTACATGATTATTTATTTATTGCATGATTACATATTTAATTATATTCTTGCATGATGATATTATTTTTGCATGATTATTATTATTGTGTGACATATTATATTATCTTGCATGATAATTATTTGCATGATAATTTTTGTTTATTTTAATTACTTTTTTTTTCAAATTTAAAAAAAGGTTTTTTTAAAATAATTTTCAATCATACCAAATTATTAGAGAATTTAAATCTTAAATTTAGTCTTACCAAACTATTTAAGGACTTAATAATTTTCTTGAAAAAAATATTTTTTAAAATCTTATCAACATATTAGAGGATAATTATTGATGAAAAATCTTACTAACATATTAGAAGATATTTCTAAAAGTAAACTATTTTCATAAATAAATAAAATTTCAATCCTATTAATATATTGGAAGATGATATTTAACAAAAAATCTTACCAATATATTGGAACATATTTTTTAGAATAAATTATTTTTACAAATAAAATTTTTTTATAACAAAAAAAGATTAAAGAAATCCAACAATGGAGCCTCTTCAGAGTGAGATATTAGTCTCAATGAATACTTATGAGGTGAAAAAATTATCTTAAATTGCTACCAAACTATTAGAGTAATTTTAAGATCAATTTTTAATAATTAGCTATTTGGTCAACTACAAAGAGACTTTACAGCTTAGATAATTTGAAATCAAACTGATACTATCTTTTGAATTAGCGCTGTGAGGGTGCTGCAATATTTCTTACACATATCTATACTCTCAAACTTAAAATATGGTTTGTAAACTAGAATCTACATTTTAAAGATATTTGAATTAAGTTTGAGATTTCTCTTTAAAATAAGACAAATTCAGTTAAATGGCTAATTACATTTAAACAAAAAATATTTGTGGTGACTCATAAAATTAATGTTTAACGATAGGTCTATGGATTTATATGTTATGATATGTGGCATCTTCGTTTTTCTTATTTTCTTTGTTTTTTTTTTTTAACATTTGCTTTTTATTTTCTTTATTTTCTTTTTTAAAATATTGTTTTATTTTTACTTTTTATTACATAAATTTTGTACTAAAAAAGTTAATTGAGATAGAGATGATAAAATAACTCTATATCTGATATGTTGTAATTCATCGCGATCTAATTAATGTGCTTTTTTTTTTTAAATTCAAGATAATTGAATTGAATTTTTTTTAAATTGAATTTGGTTCAAAATAAAGTTTTAGGTATCAAGCCTCGGCCTTGATATATATATATAATATTTGATTATTTACTTAAATCTATATTTATATATTATTCAAAAATATTATTTAATACCTTAATTTAATAAATTTACATGCTAACCCATTCGGCTTTTTCTTTATTATTTTCTTTTTTTAATTTGATTTATTAGATAAATTTTGTAAAAAAAAAAATCAATGGATGTAAGGATTATAAAATAACCTATATCTGATAGATTTTGATTCATCCTGATCCAATTGATACAAATTTTTTTAAATAAGTATTGTATTAAGTTTTGTCTTGTTGAACAATTTGAATCAAATTGGGATCAGATTTAGGGTATTTTGCCTCGACTCTTCTTAGAATATATAAAAATATATTTTTTATTATTTATTTAATTTATATTTATATTAATAAAGATATTATTTGATATTGTAATTTAATAAAAAACTTCATTTATATATAATTAAATTATAATTTTTATTAAAAAATAAATATCTTTCTATTCATCTATATATTGGCATCTATTAAAATTTAGCATAATATTTTTACTTATTTTATATTTAAAATATAATTTTAAAAAATTATCTTACAATAAAACTCGAATCTAGTTCTAATGTAATTAATAATCCAGATTTAACGTGTAAAAAAATATAATCACAATTGCGAGAGTAAAATAGTTCAGGATTTTTTTTTTTTTGAAACCAATAAAATAAATCATAGTACAATGACTTACTAGCCTTTGCTCTTTGGACTAATCATTCTAATATTAGCATAGAGATAATTTTTCTTCTATGGTACCCATCATTTTCCCTTGTTGGTCCTTTATTGGAAATTATAAGTAGCGCTTGAACTACGCAAGATAACTAGCACCGTAGCACCATTTTTTCCTTGTAACAAACCACTTCCTTAAACACTATTTCAAAGATCAATGATCACTATTGTAATGCTTCTTCTTGTGTTTTTCCCTCTAGCAACTGTCAACGTTAGTTTCACTAACGGAAGCTCCCATAATATTGGTTGTATTGAGAGTGAAAAACAAGCCCAGTTAACGTTCAAACAACATCTGGTAGATCCTGCAAGCTCGCTTGCTCCTTGGGTTCATGATGAAGATTGTTGTAGTTGGGATGGAGTTGTCTGTGACAATGTGACTGGCCATGTCCTTCAACTCCAGCTTAGACATCCTCCGTTGGATAATGAAGCAACTTTTGTTGAACGCTATGCTAATGAGAGGTTAAAGCTGGGAGGTAAGATAAACCATCCCTTACTCAATTTGAAGCATTTGAGTTACTTGGACCTAAGCAACAACGATTTTGAAGGAATTCAGATTCCCAGGTTTCTTGGTTCTATGAGTAGTTTAAGATACCTTGATCTCTCTTATTCTTAGTTTGGAGGATTGATTCCTTCTCAACTTGGAAATCTCTCAAAGCTTCAATATCTCAATCGTAGTTGTCATTGGTATGGAGAGAAGTTATTTGTTGAGAATCTCCAATGGTTAGGTGGTCTTTCTCAATTAAAACACCTTGACTCGAATGGTGTGAATCTCAACAAAGCATCTGATTGGCTACGTATGATTACCACACTTCATTCTTTGGAAAAGTTACATTTGTCATTCTGTCAACTTCCTTTGGTTCGTCCAATCCTGAATCCGAATTCTTCGTCTCTTGCCATCCTTGATCTTAGTTGTAACTTTGGACAGTACTCATCTATTCTCAGTTGGGTATAGTCTTAAAACTCTGGTTTCCCTTGATTTAAGGGACACTGGTTTGAAAGGTCCTATACATGATGCTCTCGGTAACTTAACTTCTCTTAGGTACCTTGATCTTTCAGCGACTGTTTCAGTTCTTCAATTCCTGACTGGTTATATAGTTTTAGCCCTATTGAGTCTCTTTTCCTTTTTGATGCTAGCTTGCAAAGTAAAATATCAAATGCCATTGGTAACATGACTTCTGTCATTAATCTTGACCTATCATACAAAAAACTGAATAAAAACTTTCCCAAGTCTTTTGGACAACCAGAGAATTTGGAAATCGTTGATATTTCCCATAATTTGTTAGAAGGTGATGTTGCTGAAATTCAATTCACCAATCTCCCAAATTTGAGGAAATTTCTTGGAGATGGGAACTCATTGAACTTTAAAGTCGATCCCAAGTGGATTCTCCTTTCAACTCCAAACCTTAAGATTAAGGTCTTGGAATTTAGGACCACAATTTCCACCATGGCTTCATTCAAAGACACAATTGAAAGTTCTAGATATATCAGACTCAAAATTTCCTTGTTGGTTTTGGCAAATGTGTTCTCAATTTTACTATTTAAATATCTCTCACAACCAAATCCATGGACAGATTCCTGCTATACCAGTTAGTTACCCTCGTGCTATCTTTGATTTCAATTCAAATTCCTTCAGTGGGTTATTACCTCGAATCTCCTCTAATTTGATGACATTCGACCTTTCTTGCAATTATTTATCAGATTCCCTTTCCAACTTTTTGTGTAGTAGGATGAATGAGACGATGAATTTGGAGTTTCTCTGTCTAGCCAAAAACCGTTTATTCGGACAGATACCAAATTGTCGGATGAAGTGGCAATACTTGTCGGTCATAGTTTTAACTGCCAACAACATTACAGGTTTTCTCCCACCCTCTTTGGGAAGCTTGAGATTTCTTTGCTCATTGCATCTTTCCAAAAATAGGCTTATGGGAGAAGTACCTCCGCAGCTTAAGAATTTTAAGCTATTAACGACACTTGAATTGAATGAAAATAAATTCAAGGGACACATCCCGGCATGGCTTGCTTCGGAGACTGATAATTTTGAGTTTTCGTTCAAATAAGTTTCATGGCTCCATACCAAATGAGTTGTGCGCACTTGGTTGTCTCCAAGTGTTGGATCTTTCTGATAACAATCTCTCTGGATACTTACCAAAATGTATCGGCAACTTCAGCGCCACGGTCAAACGAGATGATTCTATATCTTAGATGGTTTACATACTACTTATTATCATGCTATGTTTTTTGATTTTGTATTTCTTGTGATGAAGGGGAAACCGGCTGCATACGGCCGAATTCTGAGTTTTTAAAAAGTTATTGACCTTTCAAAGAACAAATTACATGGAGGGATTCCTGATGAAATAACTAGGCTTCGAGGAGTAAAGTCATTGAATTTGTCACATAATCATTTGATTGGAACCATTCCTAGAAGCATTGGTGCTATGACATCAGTAGAATCTATTGATTTGTCTATGAACCAACTTTCCGGTTCAATTCCTCAGAGCATAACAAATTTGACATTTTTAAGTTGCTTAAACTTGTCAAATAACAATTTGATAGTAAAAATCCCTTCAAGTACTCAGTTACAGAGCTTTGATGCATCTAGTTTCGCCCGCAACCGGCTTTGCGGACCTCCAGTGACAGAGCATTTCAGTGTAACTAGTGAAATTCTGAACATCAGGAATGAAGGCAAGAAAGATCATGGTAATGGACTTCAAGTGGATTGGTTCTAAGTGATCATGGCAATTGGATTTGCAACCGGCTATGGGGCTGTTTTAGTTCTTTTGATGCTTAGCAGGTGGTGGAGATGGCTACACTTCCAGGCTTTGGATCGGATGTGGACTAGATTAGTTCTGCCGGCCGTATGCAAATGCTACATGATTTCATACATTTTACCTGAAATGTATCACTATTAGCAACTTGTAATACAATTACAGTTACCAATATTTTCATGTAAAATCAAATTGGACTTCATTTCTGCATAAATATGGTGATGATAAGTGAGAAAATCACCAACTTCGAATGGGTTTTGCTAAGCACTTTGATTAGGATAAAATGAAGGGGGTAAAAACAAAGCCAGAGTTTCAAAGATTCCATTGCTTAAAACTAGAAAAACATAATATTATTCGAACCAGAGTACTACTCTAAAACAAGCAAAGCAACTGGAAATGGAAATGGAATAGTGGTCACTAACTTGCTTAATCATCATCCTTTGTAGCAATTAATAGTAGGCCGATAAGTGGATAGAAGCACGTCGATGAGAAGATAAGATTGTGACCATATAAAAAAGACAACTGGAAGAGTAGCCATTATAGTCACTGGAACGATGGTCGACCTTCTAAGCATCACCTTAGGACCAGGGACTGCATCTATGAGCATAATCAAGGCTGAGCTGGAGGCTACCAACATGGTTGCAATGGAAAAAATTAAGGTCATAAGTCCCAAAAGTAACCTCTTTGGCAAAGCCTTGAGAAAATCTTCTTCGGCATAGCGCGAAGTCAGGATTCGCACGAACAACAGTAATGAAAAAGAAGAAGAAAAGAGTGCAGCAGCATCTGCTACGACAAAGACTTTGAAGAGAGATTCATGCCTGAAGTTTGGTATTCCCTTCTCATTGTTTCCTGGTACAGCGATTATTGCTGCAAACACCATAGCGATGATTAGTGCATCCACAACCATACATGATGTAGCAGTGTCTCTCATCCATTTCTCCCCTTCCTTCACCAACTCCTTATGTTCATCATCAAACACTTCTCTTGGAGTTTTTTTCTCAATGTTTCGTTCTTCCAAGAGTAATGGATGGACGAACCTTTCTACTGCCTATAAAAAGACAAGAAATCATAAGAAATTTTTTAATACAGTCAGGGTATTTTAATGATGATAGACGAAAATAGATAAATTTAAAATATTTTTAAAAGATGATAATTTAAAATTTAAAATTTAAGAATTACTAATGAAAATAAAATATCGCACAAAAATCATAAATACGAAGTGTAATTTACTCCTAAAGTTAGTAAAGATCTATTACCTTGAACCATTGCATCTCCCACTGCATTTGCAAAGCAGCACCGTTAATATGCCTAGAAGGTATACACCTCCCAGCTAAATGCAGTATGTTTTCTTTATTCTTGCATGGATAACTTGCCACCCATTTTTGGGATAGACCCATTTTGTAGATCAAATTGAAAACCTTTTCTCGGCGATGTAAAACTGCAAGCTGAAATATATTGTAATTGTTATCGTCATAGAACATTGTTGAAGCTGTATATACTTTTAAAATTTCTTCGACTATCTCTAGAATTCCCAAACTTGCAGCTTTCAAAACTGGTAATTTTAGTGCATCTGAGGCATTGTCGAATGTCCAAATAACTCCCGCGCACATTGATTTGACAACTTGACGAGCTTGCTCATTCATCAACTTGGTTTTATAAATGCGTTCGACCCTTGGACCTACCATTCAAGTGGTATGAAACAAAACTTTATTCAATATTAGGGAGAAATGATGAGCTAATTTGGTGTAAAAAATCAATAAATCTAACTAAGTTAGAAAATTACAGATTAAACAAATTATTAAAAAGGCTTGTCGTCTGCACTGCTCAACGAAATTTGTTGAGCTCTTGATAAGTTCTCCACCATCATTTGCAGAATTCTCTATAGCTTTATCAAGAATATTAATACGCAAAGAATCATCATTTTCGGGTTGAATGGACGGAATAGCAACTTCATTTGTCACTGAAATGCCTGCAAATTGAATTTAAAATTTAATTTAGTTAGATTATATAATTATTGTTAAAATGTGATATCTAATAAATTTAAAATTCAAATTTCAGCATACATAATTCCTTCAATTATCTTCAAGTTGTGATTTTTTTTTATAAAAAAAAAATAGTGCAAATTAAGTTTCAGAAAGAAGTTAGAATAAAAAGAAAGGTTAAATTATTTGTGAATAATGAACCACATATAAAACTTATGGATAAATATAAATGTAAAGAGACGAACCTTTGTATATCAAGCGTTCCCAAAGTCCAAACTTACATGCACTTTCAAATCCGAGAGGCTTTTCAGCCAATTGTTTTAGAATTCGTTTCCTTTGCTTGAGACTATCACGACCTAATTTTGGATAACGTTTAAGCATATCAAGAGCTGTGCCTGTTGATGCAAATATAGACTATAGTTTAGAGAACAAATATAAAAGCACAAAAAGTTTTTTACTTGCACTACTTTTCATGTTTCTTTTAGTAAAGATGCTAATGACCACTCAAGTAAGACCTAATGTTAAAGATGAGCATCTTTAGAAAAGTTGTAATCAATCAAAAAGCATGATCATGATCATACTAGAAATTAATATCGAGTAAATATCAACCCATATGGGTCAAGATATTCTTCATCCAGTTGGTATATATAAATATCTAACTCACCACAGTTAATCTAGTTGATAGGACGATGAATTATTTTTTTATCTGAAAATAAAATCTGAATATATGGATTAGGATATTGTTGATCGTCTGAGTAAAAAATTAGTTAATTAATTAATTATATATATATATATATACACACACACACTAGGTATGTATTTGTTTTGACCAGAATTTAACATCTTGGAAGGGTGAGTTTTCTCTTACCATAGAGGTTAGCAGATATCAGATATTGGACAATCGTAGCGCCATTATCACCTGAGAAGAAGCTCTGATCATCCATTTGAGTTGTTTGAGCCACTGATAACAGACATCGAATCGTTTCCTCGTGCCCAAACCTGGCAGCAGCATGGAATGGAGAATCACCACTGTAGTTAAACCTTGTAAGTAATTCTGGGTTCTTGAGGGCCATCATCTTCGCAGCTTTAGTGTTCCCCACATAGGCCGCGACGCTGAGGGCTGTGTCATGTTGATAATCGGTTTTCCCAAGTGAATCTGCGTTAATTTTCCTTACAATTTCCTCTACAAGCCAAAGGGCTTTCTCCGAATTCACCAAAATGTGCAAAATTGTCTCGTAAAAGGCTGTTATTGGAGATCTAAGAGCATCATTGCCAAGTAACTCCAGTTGCTTTTTCACTTCTTTCCAATCTTCATGTACTATAGCCTTCCAAAGCTCCTCATATTGAGCAAGATCCGCCTCCACGTTCCCCTCCTCCTGCCTCTTTTTCTCCATTAGATGCCTTATCATTACTTCAAGCAGGAGGAAAATATACATTGGTGAGTATTTATATAAAGAGTAGTTAATGTCTGTTTGCATCGATCCGAAAAGGAACGTAATGAACAAAACTAAAGAACCTCTTGCCGTTTAAGAAAAAAAAAAGAGTAGTTAATATATATATATATATATATATCTAATAACCCAATTGCCTTAATTGCTTACCTTCTGCATTTTTCTGATTTCTATCAGTAGAATTATTGGTCGTTGATGATGAATCTTCTGCCTTTGTTTCATCTTGCTCATCATCAAGGTTCACGTTACCAAAGCGGCCACATATTCGGAATGTCGTTTCTCCATTTGATGGTAATTGGCCTGTAAATGGCTTGTTTTGTGGTGGATCTTGATCGGCCATTGGTGACACACTGAGAATCTTGGTTGAAGACTGATGGAAGTTCTCATGAATTTATAGAACTACCATGGGTTAATTATTGATGAAATTCGACATGAGGTCCAACGTTTCAATTAATTAAGCTCCATTTCATTGCCATTTTGGTTCATGTTCTCACTTGTCTTTGTTTACTTTTTATTTTTTTCAAATTCCTAATATAAAATAAAAATTTATATTTAATGTTTATTATATGAAATATTGTTATACCATAACAAGGCTCGTCTTTATTATTTACGTTTTACTTTTTCAAAAGTTATAATATAAAATAATTTAATGTTTTTTACATCAAATATTGTTATACCTTAATATGGTTCGAGAGCTAAGATAAAGTAAATTTCATGACACTATTAAGTAATATTTAAATTATATTTTGAATTAAAATATTAACCTATGTTACCTATAAGTGTAAATTTTTTAATGTCAATTTCTAAATATTATTTCTTTTTTTTAATCTTAAAGCCTTTTTTAATTTTTTTCTAAAATTACAGTAAATGCTAATTAAAATTAATAATGAAAATGACGTCTTAACAACCAAGATGTTGGTTCACATTGCATTTCAATTTGATCAATAATTGTCATTTGTCATGTTTTGCCAGGGTTGATACTTACCGAGAAAAAGAGTTTTTTTTTCACTATAGTCCTACAAAAATAATTAATGCGATCACTGTTTATGATTAAGCAATTTGATGATGATGAATATTCAGATTCAGATTACTCAGTGGAGATCCTAAAATCTTTTGAGTTATTCAACATCCTGGAAAGATTTGAAGGATAACGGGGTTGCTGACAAAGTCTGTAGAAAATACATTTTCATCAGCGGTTTTGAAGAATGTTTTCTGTTTTGTCCAAAAGTGTTTGGGTAAGACAAGAGGGTTTGCTATGGTTTGGGCTGCACCGGTATTAAAGAAAGCTGTGACTGTTGTAGGAGGGGAATGTTTGTGAGTGAAAATCTGAACTGGAGCTAAGGGTAATTTTGGAGGTTGAATGGTTTGGATTTTTTGGAGTTCTTGAACTGACATATACTCATAACATTGATCATCTGTGAAATCATCTGAGTATTCTGAGTAATCTGAATTTGCATACTCATCATCATCAAACTGCTTAATCATAAACAGTGATCTTTCATTCTGCTCATCATCAAGGGAGAAAATTGATTCAAGATCATCATCTGAGAGATTGATACCTGAGATATTGGCAATGTCTTGGATCATCTTGACTGATTTTTTGTCTGACTTTGGGCAGTTCTTTGAGAAATGTCCTGGTTTTCCACAGAGAAAACATTTTGAACTTTTGATCTTTGGGTCTTTCTTCTTTCTTGCAAATTTGAATCTTTGAAATTTTTTGGGTTTATCAGCATATCTGGAGAATTTCTTGTGTCTGGGTCTGGAGATTTGTGGAGGTCTGGAATGTCTGAATCTTCTAAAATGTTTCTTTTTCTTGTTGCTGCAAAAACATGTGGGATCTTTGGAGGAACATTTGATTTGTAATCCTGAGGAGGAGTAAGAACAGGGCTTTTCAAGCTTTTTGGAGTTGTGCACCAAGGTTTTGATGTATTTGTGCTCTTTGCAAATCTTATCAAGGGCTTTTAGCATCATCTTGTAGATGTCTCCAAGGGTCATAGATTTGACATCAAGGGATCTGAGGTTCAACTGGGTTCTTGTTTGCTGGGCAAGTTCTTCTGGAACTGAATTAAGAAATGCTTGCTTTAAGTTGACATCATCGAATCCACCAAGTATGTAGAAATACTGGGAGAATTGTTGATAGTGTCTGTCAAGGTCTTTTGGATGGAGAGAACAGCATTTGAGTCTGAAGAATTACTTTCTGATCTTTTCTAATCTGTGAGTTTCTTGTCCATAAAAGATTACTGTAAATTGAGAGACAGCGTCTGTGATTGTTGGGCATTGAAGAAACTGGAGTTGTCTGTATTCACCAATGTTGTCCCAAAAATTTTTCAGCGTTCCAACTAGTCTGGAAACAAATCTGATCAAAACTGTGTTCATCGTAACATTGGGATGAGAATTCAATTCAACAAGTCTCCATGCTAAGAATTCTTGAAATCTTGAGGGCCATTTTGAAGGAGGAACATCATCAATGGTAAAAACTGAGAATTTTGATGTTGAAGGATGAGCATGTGATTGTTGTGGAGGAGGGTGTTGTTCAGCATCCATTGCATCAGGGTTATGGACTTCTGGAGTATCATCTGGAACTTCAACTGTTGATTCTGTCATGAAAATCTGAGGGAGCATCATTTCATCTGAATCATCAGTATCATCTGTTTCAACTGATTCTTCTGATTTGACAGTATCCATGTGAGATTCATTCTCAAAGGTAAAGGGAAAAATATCTTCAATAGAGAACTGAGGAAGGTTATCTTGTGCCATCTGGTGAAGTATTTCTGGAAGGGTTTGTGTAGGAGAAATCATGAGTTGTACAGGTTTTTGGTTTAGTTGTGGTGTAGGGTTTTGAGGTGTGGAACTTGAGCTTGGGTGTGGTTTTGAGGGTTGAGAAAGTGGTTGTTCTGCTACTCTTTTGGGTTTTGGATCAACTGGTTGTTTTTCTCTAAATTTGTGAATCCATTTTTCAGTTGTACCGAAAGGGGGTTGGTCTGGTTGTTCTGAAAGAGGAGTGAAGTATTGTGTTGGTTGTGAGGATGTTGGAATAGATGTTGGGGGAGGTTTATACTGAAAATATGTGAAAAAAGGTTTTAGAGGTGAGGTTGGAGGATTGTATGGTTGAAATAGGGGATGAGTATAGGCTTGGTAAGGAGTATCATGCATACCAGTATGATATGGTGTGAAGATGTTGTAACTCGAAGCTGCTTATTGTTGTTGTTTCTGACGAAACTGATTTTGAAGGTCTGCAAGTTGAATCTTTAGGCTCTTCATTTCTTTCTCTCGTTCAGTGAAAGCATAAGTGATACCAGTGTTGTTTTCAGCCATGTATCTGAGTTCTTGATCAAGTGTGATTATCCTTGACTAAATTTCAAGAATAATATTCTGGAGATTGACAAGGCTCTGATCAAAGTGTTGACTGACTTGGTCTAACTTATGTTTAATTCTGTGCAAGTAGGAATTTTGCTGGAGAGAATTTTCAGTTTGCCAGTTTAAAACTGCTTCAGCACGAGAAACACTTTTTTGGTTTCCATATTCATCTCTGTCAGTGGGAGTGGGGATTTTTGGAATGTGTTTGTATTGGTCTTTATGAAATTCGTCAAAAGGAGGGAAGGTTGAGTTTGGATAGGTTGGTTGCATCATAGAGATTTGTGGTAAAGGTTGGGTGGAATTTTGAGAGGAATCTGGTTTGTGTGTGGGTTGAGTTGAGTAGGTTTGAGAGGGTGGTTTGTCTTTCTTAGGATAGATGACATAATAGTCAAACTTTCCTGAGGGTTCACCAAGGAGATCAACTTCAGGGTCTACATTTTCATATCTTTCTTTGAGCTTTTGCTGAGAAGACTTTTTCTTCTTTTACTTCTTTAGAATATCATCATCATCATCCAGGAAGCTTTTATCTGCATCTATCTGGCATTCTTTGCATTGACAATTTATGTCCCAATAGCAATGTCCTGTTGGAGATTTATAAGCATACACGGGATTTTCATTAGACTGAAAGTGTGTGACTGGAACATCAAGGAGATCAGCATGGCATCTTTGCATCATAAACTGGGTTGGAAAGATTGTGGGAGGAGGAACATCTTTTTCTTTGCTGTGATCAAATTCAATTGTGACAATACCATCCTGGTTTGTCTTGTAGGTTGGATCAAAGTGTTCAATTGGCTCATCTTGTTTCCAAATCTTTTGATAACTTGTCGTCCATGTCTTTGGGAGAAGGGTGGCAAGTTCTTCATTGGAAATCTACTTTGGAATATGAACATGTTTGGGAGTTCTATCTGCTGTTTCCATTTTAACAAAGACTGCATCACTGGAGTGTGAAAGAGGCAAGTTAATGGCATGATCTTGAACTCTGTATGCCATCTGGTAGTGAAGGGTTACCTTGAGGCCTTTCATTTCTGTGCCTACGATCTGGACTTGAACTTTTAAAGCATCTAACAGGGTTGGATCATGAAGAGACATATTGTAATTTGGGAAGACTGTGAAGAAGATAGTTCTTGCATTGAGTGTCGTCTCGACGATTCCAAGGACTGCATGCTTGTAATCTTTAAATCTGGTGTCCAATAAGGCCATTCTGGTACAGACAGGAATTCCATTTCTACCATGGAAGGTTAAAGCGATTCTGATAGCACCAAAGTGGATGTGAGTGTATCCTTGTTCTGACCACTGGTGAGGAAATTCTTCTGGGATTTGAAGAGTAACAAAGTGCTCTTGGGGTCCTGCTGGAAGAATACATTGATCAAAGTTTGTGGCTTGAACATATTCTTTTGGAGCTGGATATTTGGGTTTTAAAAGAGTTTTTAAAGATCTAGTAAGAGAAGGGGAGGAGTTTGAGAAAGCTGTATAAGGATTTACAAGAGGTAAAACTGTTTGTTGGGTTTTCTTTTCTTCTGGAATATAATCTACTTCATATAAGAACTTAAGCTTAGAAGAGGAAGATTTTTTAAGTACAGGAGAGGGAGGAGAGGATAGACTAAAAGAAGATCTGGAGGAAGATGGTTGAGAACTAGAGTTGCTAAGAGTGGATAGATCCATGAAAGTAAGACTCTCTTTTGGCTTTTCCTTTTCCAATTTTCCAATAATCAAATCTTTTAGAAACATACTTCTCTTCTCACTATCTTGGCAAGTTGTTAGGCCCGTTTGCAAATTATCACAAACTTTCAATCATTGCATATGACGGCAGCACCTGCACGTCATTTTTTATTTTTATGATTAAGATAATATAAATAAAACAATATGACATATATTTTTAATTAGGTTTCAAAAGTCTGCATTTTTTACTAATTAAAAATAATATATAGCAAGAACCCCATGGTTTGTTCAAAAGAAAAAAAAAAAAAGAAAAAGATGAACAAATTTAATAGAGTTGAAATGATTTATCTAATTATTTCGATTTTACTTTTAATTTAAACTAATAGAATGCTCGCACTTCGTAAAGAAAAATAAAGGTTTTGTATTCATTAAAAAAATTATATCAATAACATGTAATATATAAATAACAAAATATATGCATGTATGTATAAATAAATAATATGATTATAATAAGTATATAAAAATGTATAGATATTAACACACAATCATCAATAAATTAATTAAAAATATTTAAAATGATTGATTCTTTTGAATTAAGATTATCCTTTAACAAAGATCAAGTATTTTCAAATTGCATACATAAAATATTCACCAATAATATAAAGTCGATAATGTTAATTTATATTTGATCCTCAGCAAAGAAAAGGAAAATAAAAAATTATTGTCATCATTTAATTAACCCAAATTTTTTGATGAAAATAAAATGATTGTTATTATTTGCACTCCACATTTTTCTCAATACACCTCACTACTATTAGTACCCAATTTTTTACTCAATATGCCCCAAACCCAAAAGACAAATTTACTAAAAAGCCAAATACCACATCTCACATCTCACATCTTGCACCCCATCTCTCCTCCCTCTTTCTCTTTCAACCAAAAATCTTAAAAGATTAATCCCCATTTAAAGGAAATTTCAGCCATTTGATGTTGGAAGGCTTAGAATCAAAGGTAAATAGTTTGTTCTTTATGCTTTTTTGTTTGATTTCGTGTTTAATTTTGTAAAAATTGGGATTTTAAGTTATAGGGTATGATTTGAACATTTCAAAAATGAATTTTCAAAAGTTCTTAAAAATATTTGAAAATGGATGTTTGGAATCTATCAAAGATTCTCTAAGATTCATTTTCAGAATCCCTTTAAAGCTTTCAAACATCCATTTTCGAAAACTCTTAAGAACTTTCGAAATTCATTTTTTGAAAATTTTCATTGGAATCCAAAAATGGATGTTCGGAAGCCTATTACAGATTCCTGAAATGGATGTCTGGGAGCCTTTAACAAATTCAAAAAATCCATTTCTGAAATCCATTAAAGGCTTTCAAACATCCACTTTTGAAAGTTCTTTAACATTTTTGGAAATGAATGTTCGAAATTTTTTAAGGGATTTTGAAAATCCATTTTTGAAAATCCCTTACAAATGTCTAAAAACCACGATACTTTAATATTCCATGCATGTGTTATTATGTACTCATTGAATCATGTATGTTTGCTTCAAGAGTTAATGTGTTATCATTTAATATTTATAAAAATAGCTATGGCATGAATGAGAAAAGCATGCATTAGTCAAGGTAGTGGATGTGCTATAGTCGATATTTAGAGGCATTTGACTACCTTTAAGAGGAGACGACGAGCTTATGATCATGAACCAATTGTTGATCTGACAGAGTAGCCAGATGTTGATCAAACACAACAACTAGTAGAGTAGCCAATGTGGAGCCTATAGAGCAGATTGTTCATCCCTTAAAGCCATTTCTTAAAGGGCTATACTTTTTTATTTCTAAGCTTTGACACTCATATTGTAGCAAAAATATGGAATGGTCAGGTAATAAATTAAATGAGATTCATGATTGTTGCTTACTTTTGTTACTTAATGTATGTAAAATTATTAATTGGTTTATATTTGTTATTATTTTTATAGGAGTGAGCTATCTTAAAAGCAATTAACCATTGGGAAAAGTCACAACAATAGCCTTTAGATGCTTCGTGGTAGCATATTTGTCATCACGTTATTGAGTTAGGATTGCTGCCTTTAATCTATTGCACCTAGCAGTGTCTAATAATATGATAGTGTCAGCATCTATTGAGCAATGGTAGCCGGAGACAAATACCATTCACCTACCATGATGATCATGTTGGATGATGTAAATGTGATTCTCCATATACCCGTCACATGAGCAATGATATCACTATCAAAGTTGATGGCGATTGAGGCTTAGGCATTGTTAATGAGGTTGCTCGAAGTCTTAGAAGAGGTGGTATCCACTGAGAAGAGGATTTCTTGTGGTCAATATGTCAGGCTATAGTGGCTGCAAGATATATTTAGACATGTTATCGATAGTGCTTCTGATGGAGATGTGAAGTGCGTTACCAAAGCTTTCTTGCTCCATCTCTTAGGATACACTATTTTTGTTGACAAGAGTGGAGTAAAGTATTAGTAGGGTACTTACATTTAGTCAACAACTTGAGCACAATCGATACGTATGCTTGGGGGCATTTTGCTTGATGTATTTATATAAGTAATTTGATATAGCGAATAGAGCTAAGGTTAATCAAATTGTTGGTTATATTACACCTTTTTAGGTATATAAATTATATTATTTTAATGATTTATATATTAGTTATATTTGTTGATAAAAGATTTTTTTCATATATCTATATTATATAATTTATGTTTGTTTATAATAAAATATATGTTTGGATTTATGAGCACTTTCCTATACTTAGTCCAGTAGGCAACATGAGATATTTTGATGACAGCTTCGTGCTCAACGATGGAGCCTTATAAGTATTCTAATTCACTGTCGCAACTATAGGAGCAATTGGATGACTTACCATCAGCTCGGGTGTTTTGGAATCCTTATAAGACATAGCGACAGCATCACCCTTTATTAGAGATTTTTTTTTCTAGTTGTATGATGTGCGAGGCTATCATTGAGTCATATCATCCCAAAAAGGTGTTTATGACAGTTCGGTTATGTACAAACCATTCTTTTAGCCCCTCTAAATTTGTATTAAGTAGAATGTGATGCATTCTCCAATACATACGAAGTGGCATATAACCTTTTACATCAGTTATAGAGATAATGGGATATGCATTTTTTGCCTGTCGAATGTCAAGAGCATACATCTACTACATTGAACAAGTCTTTACCAAATTATGATGCTTAGAATGCATCAGTTTGTCATTAATACATACAGAATCCAGTGCATAGATAACAATTTCATTCTGCCCCAATTGTCTTAATCATATTGATTGTTAATAGGCCTACTAGGGATACGATATGTTATAACTTTAGTACTAATTACTTATACAATAAACCCAATTAGATGTTTTGGTTATTGATTTTCCTTGTTCAAAATTTATAGGTGAGTTCACAAGCATTAGCAGTTGTTTGGGCTACTATTTATGGTGGTTTACATTAAGAAGTGGAGGTATGGCAAGATGTAATTTTCAAAGTACATGACATATTGTCTAGGTTACAAACATCAATTCCTGGACCATCTTTTATTCCAGTGCCTGATCCCATTCATTCCTAACCTTCAGCCCTGATGATAACATTGCTCGATTCCTTGCGTATCTCATCTCCACCATCGATGGGAGCACTGCTCGATTCTCACACTTTTCACCGAAAACATTGATAGCAGTAGCACCCAATCCCCCAATATCAGAGTCAGCATCTCTTGCTCCATCACATAATGTATATATTCGAACCAAGAGACATAAGGTTTAGGTTGTAAGATTTTATTATTTTAAACCTTAGACTTACATTATGTTTAGTACTTATCTTTCTATATGATTAGTTCCTTTACTTTTAGTTTTCATTTATGTTGGCAGATATAATATTTGATTTATAAGTTGCTAAATATAAAAATACAAAAAATCCATCAAAATATTCCTCAAATTACCCATCAAAATACAAAATTCAAAATATCAAATATAAAAAAAAAACCATCAAAAGTTATACAAAATATTTATAAAAAGTCATCATTCAATTTTAATTTTTTCTTGGGTGGCTACAATAGAGTTATTGCTAAATAATAACTTAAAATCCTTTATGCGCTCTACATATGAAGCCTTTCATTCTCGAGCACACTCATATTAAACCTTCTACTAGTTTCATGCAATCAAAGGTATTGGTGAGAATGGCTTCATGAACACCTACAACCATTCTCACCTGCATAAAATAAATAGATTTAATAAGTATCAATCTTCGATAAATATCAAATCTAATAAAAGGTACTTGCAAGAAATGACAATCATTTAAAAATCTAATTGTAATGATTTTGTGCTTTAATGATACAGGTGGTACAGATCTAATCGGGAGATAGGTTAAGCACTATCTCAAACTGATATGGACTAGCACGATATTATATCATGAGGTAATCAAATGACCTATATCGGGTAAGGTCATCCATTTATTGTATGAAACACAAGTGTTGAAACACAATAATGTTTGTACCAATTCCTCGACACCTCAATGGTGCCATACAATGTGACATATTCACTTTGATATTAAAGCAACTTATTAATTAAATCTCATCACACTTATATCCAACCATTTATACCCAATCCAAGTAATCTAACAATAGAACTAAAATCATAATGTCCATCTACATCAATATCGAATATGGTTGTATATATGGATGTAACTCCACTGAAAAACTAGATAAATATCGCATTTATTTGTTTACTATGCGAATGTTGAACAAGAAGTTTATCGATCGACATTGTCACTTTCACTGAATTAACAGCGTTTGGTGGTGATGTACTATCCTGTACAGATAACGTAATCTCACTCTGTGATGGGTCACATCGCATTCATTTATTTATTGATTTTATTCTACGATCTTTTGTCTTAGCAATCTCTAGTCATGGCATCAAAATATTTATTGCTGGATGAATTAGTTATCGTAACTTTCTTTTTATGACTAATTTACCAAGCTTATTAAACTCATTGAAATGCTATATAATTTGCTTAACCTCCAACATAATGGTTAACTCTTCTGTTATAACATCCACTTATTTCTTTATTAAGTCCAATTTCTTCCAATGAGGATGCACTTCAGATAAAGAAATTTTACTTCCCACCCTTATGTGTTCTACAATCTCATGAGCACAAAGTAATCCATGTGTGTATCGGATAACACAACCACAACTTTACTTGTCAATCCTAACCTGATTTGCTTGCTTTGCCTCTATGAATATTATATTGAGTGCATTCCTAAAAACAAAACTTCACAACTCTTTAAACAAAAAAGACTTGAATGAATGCTTGACAGTTGAAACACGTCTCTCAAATAAAGCCTTTATATTTGTTGTAGTATTTTCAAAATATATTACTTTATTCATCCAAGCAGCAACAAATCTCTCTTTATGTTTTGCCAACCATTGATCTTTGGCATACTTAATCACATCTAGATAAGTCTAATAATCAATCTCCAGTAAACTTAGATGCCTTTCGTACTTATTTTGGGTAGAAAAAAACACAAAGACACTTCAACTTGACATGAATACCCCTCACTTTTTCTTTCATTCAGAAAACTTTTTATAATTTGCAAACACATTGTTTAGGATATAAAATCTATATAAAAGATTTGTAATCCTCTAAAATACAGTGTGTATTACGTTCATCAATGCCAAATCTTTGTTAGTAAAATGACATTAAGAAATGTACTAGGAAGTATCAAACTTTTTAACTTTAACAATGCCTAACTATAGTTGTCATAGCATTTAGCCTTTTAATACACAAATGCAATAAAAAATTTCATCTCAGTGGAAGTCACACCGACAATCTCTAGCAAAGGGAAACGATATATATTTATTTTATAAGTGCAATATATAATTAGGACATTTGAAAATGCATGCAATAAATCTATACTACAGGGTGAGCCAAAAACAAGTCTCTTACATCGTCACTTAGCTCATAAGTCTTATATCACTCTAAATATTTACAATCAAATAATTTTTTCATGAGTTGTTGCATTTATGATCTACCAACTTTTTCAACATATTTGTTTCTTTGATGTTCATTATATAGTCTTTATAGTGCCAACATTCTTCTCATCATGTTGTTTTATGGTCAATAATATATTTTTAGATCTAACCAAACTGTTTGACATATCAATGACTATTTTTTTCTTTGTCAGATAATCCACCCATAAATTAATGTTCCTTTAATTGCTTTGTTGGTACAAGATTATGAAACCCACATACTAGCTTTACACCCCACTTATCATTGCTTACCAATTTAAACCCATATAACTGAAATGGGCAATCACACTTTTTTATTCTTGTTCCCTTATGTTGCATTTTTTCTACATTTGGCTTATTCTTTTGTGCCTATATTTTCTACTATGCTCACATGCGAATTTGATTCTAGCTTTTCTGCTTGGACCTCTAAAATCAAAGTTTTTAATCATTATCACAAAATTAATATCTTTTCCCACCTATCTTACCCAAGAAATCAATGCTTCTCTATTATAAAACAATTGTACAACAATTTGAGTTGTCACATTTTGCATCTACATAAACTAACATTAAATCATAAATCTTTATAAATATAATCTTACCTTTTCAGTAATAAGTGAAGAACTACAATCGTAGTTGGTATTTAAATTCTCTATTTCATTCCACACTGTCATTGCATTTTGAGAATTATTTTGCATGTTAATCAAACAAAATCAAAATTCTAAAAAAAAAATCTTCAAAAAATGCATTTTTAGAAAATTAAAATGTTTTTTGAAAATACATTTTTGATAGATTGACGATGTTTCCAAAATTGAATTTTTAGTAATTTTACTTTTGGAAATTTATTTTCGACATTTATTGTGAATTTTTGAAAATGAATTTCTGGTAAATACAAAAACATTCTAGATATGTATGTTTGGCTACATTCAAATTATTTTGAAAATTCATTTCTTGTAAACCCTATCCGAAAACATAATGATAATTTCAAAAATCATTTTCCGAAAACTTAATTTTAAAAAAGTATTTTCGAAAGTTTAAATTTTTGAATTTAGGGATAAATTAACTTACCATATATTCATCCTCCCAATCTTCATTGCTGTAATTTTTTTTACCTCAAGTTCACTTACCATTGTCACAGCTTATAAGAAATTATAAATTTAGATTTAGATTTTTTACAATAATCTTGTTGCTTGTCGAGAAGAAGAGGAAGTAAAAAAAAAAAGGAAAGAAAAGTTATGCTAGGGAAAAAACAATAATAGAAAAGAAGAAGGGTGCATTAAAGGCAAAATTATAATTAAATTATGAGTATTTAAGTAATTTTATTAAAACTTAAAAAGATGAGGTGTGTTGAGAAGAATATGAAATGCAAATAGGGGCACTCAAATAAAATTTAACCCAAACAAATCTAACTATTATTGCAAATACCCTTCAAATAAACTTTAATTACCCATTCCACTTGTCTAAAAATTGAGTTTTACACTAAGTTGGGACAAAATTAATATATTATTGTATTTGTATCGATGAGTTTATGTGATGGAAAATAATCTACTTTTAGATAATTACTAATCTTGTAGGCTAGATAGATGATGTGTCAAGATCATCAAAATTGAATCTAGGAGCTACCAATATTAGATCCAACATATAAAGCCAAGAGTTGTTGGGCAACTAAAGAAGGGATGTGATTCATCGGCCTAGGTAATATGCTCTCCTACCTCAATCATATCCTTTTAATATATATACAATTAAATCAACAGTAAAATTATTTACTTAACACTAAATTGAAGTTTGGTACAACTATAATATATTGTATAAATAATCATTTAAAAAGTAACGTTGAAATCTTTCACTTTCTTTTTTATGTATTTTGCTAGACGCATTGCTTGTCAAATTCAATGTTTGTTTTTATACAATTAGAATATTATTATTTTAATCAGTTATTGAATTCTTTTTCTTTTTTCATCAAAAAGTTTTTTTAAACTTTTATATATTATTTTTATTCTGGCCTCCGAGACAAAATTTCTAACTTTGCCACGTTGTGCCCAAGCAAATTCCTTGCTATAGCCAAATTCACATGAGTCCAAACCAACGGTTGTTGTGAGAAAAAGAAAAAGCCTAATTTAAAATTTTTTTTATTAGAAAAGAGATTGTAATATAAGAGATAAAAAAAATTTGAAATTTGAAATATTAAATATTAAATTTACTAAATGTCATCTTGTAAAAATATATAAACTATTTAGATTAAAATTTAAATTCATATAATTTAAAATTTTCATATCAAATTTCAATTATTTTTAAAAATTTAATTCAATAACAAGCGCATATTTTGAAAGTATAATTGAGTTCATTTTCACCTAATGAAAGAAAAAGTACTATTGATGCAACTGAGGCAGGATCCTTTTACATTTTTCGTTTTTTGGGTAGAGAACAATTAGCTAAGGCATGAAATGAACAAGAAAACAAAGCAAAACATCAACAAGTGGCTATTAAAAGAGTTTTTATATGAGAGATTCCATTTTAGATTGACAATAGATGAAAGCTGAAACAACGTGGGAAAGAAACAATAATCAATTTGAGGGCCATTGTTATTTCTCTTTTATAAAGTTGGGTGACAAAAGCTTCCTTCACAAAAATGGGTCATAGATTTTGTCGCATTTTATACAAGAAGAAAGTATTGCTGAAGTATGGTGGCCAAAGAAACGCGTGAGTGCTTCAAAAAGAGAGACCCCATTAGGACAATTATCCATTTCCCTTTATAAAGTTGGTTGATAAATGTTTCCACTAGTTATATAAAAAGGCTTAAATAATAATAATAATAAAAAAACTCTAGAACCAAGATTAAATAATTGATCAAACTCTTATTCATTTATAACAATCAATTGAATCTCAAATATTTATTTTCGTTTAATTATGTTTTTAAATATCTATTTTAATTTAATTAAGCTCTTGATATAATGAAAATAGATGTTGATGATTGATCAATTTTTGTCTAATAAAAAACTCAATTGGGTGAAATTATATGTTTAAGAATTTAATCAGTTGTAATAAAACAATAAGATCTTAGATGATTATTTAATTTTAGTTCATGGATTTTTTGTACTTAAACCTATATAAAATTAAGTAACAAAATTAACGACTGACTCAATTGATAATGTCATTGATCTCAACATAAGTAGGTTTTTTCTTTATTATTTATATATATACATAAACTAGAGTTAGGATATGCCACAAGTCCCAACAAGGACATTGGCCTTAAAAGTTTACTAGTAGCAGAAATCATATCTAGGTTTTACATGTAAAATATTCAATTTTTACCAACTTAATTAACTTTCGTCGAACAATATAAATAGTTTTGGGTGGCGTATCTTGTTATCATATCTAATGTCAACTATATGTGCCCTATCCTACGAGTTGAAGTGATCTATCTATCTATTTCAAATTTTGTTTACCAAAAAGAAAACCCGGTGAAGGAATTTTTCATTTTATAAAACGAAAAGACTTCTATAGTAATATGATCAAATAAATCGAATTCAAAACATGCTCAAACTACAACACCAGAGTTCAAATGATTTATATTTGTTTTACCCTAACATATATATATATATATATAGAGAGAGAGAGAGAGAGAGAGAGAGAGGATTCATTTATATTGATGTAAAATTAATTTAATTTTATACATTTTCATAATTGTCATAACTTATAAGTTTATGAACTTGACTGCTAAACATAGGGTTACCACCAACCGAATTTGTCTTTTTTTTAAAAAGATCCTAAGCTTAGCTCAAGTTCTTTAAAGTAACATATTCTAGTTTACAAGATAAAACTAAGTCTAGGGGTATAATTATATATTAAAAAGGTTACAACACTCCTACATTGTCGGCAAAAGAATGGTAACAACTGTTTTCGTTTTATCTATTAAGCCTCAAAAAAATTGTACATATTGTAACTTATTCTTAACTAATTTCAATATTTAGTTAGAAATTTAAGAGAATTTTCTCATTTTAAAAGTATATAAAAAAATAATTGTCTCATTATCGAAAAATTTTAAACTTAAACTTTATTTTTTAAAAAATTTTATTTTTTCATGAAATTTCAAAAAAAAAAATCTTAAGGAAAAGTTATATTTCAATTTTTTTTTTCAAGATTTGAAATTGTTCTCGTTTAAAAAAGTTGATATTTCAACTTTTTCCTTAAATTTTGAAATTATTTTTGTTTTAAAAAAATTAATATTTTAACTTTTTCCTTTAATTCTTGAAATTATTCTCGTTTAAAGGAAAATTCAATGTTTCAATTTTTTTCTTCAAAAATTTGAAGTTATCTTAATTTTAAAAAAATTTCAATATTTCAACTTTTTCGTTTAGTTTTTGAAATTATTTCAGTTTTAAGGAAAGTTTAATATTTCAACATTTTTTTCAAAAATTTAAAATCATTTTTAATTTAAAGAAAAATTGATATTTAAAAGTTTTCGTCAAATTATTGAAATTTCAAAAAAATTTATTCAAATAAAAAATTTAAAATTTAAAAAAAAAGATAAAATAAAAGAAATTATCAAAAATATGTCTCAATCCAACTCAGTGAATCGGCTCAACCGCTTGGCCATAGAAATAGAATTCAGTTGGATTACTTTTTAAGCAGCTTGAATTGCGGCTGGCTTGGTGGCTCAACAGCAACGCAACGTAGTGGGTCGCAAATCAAGTGGCACAGGTTGGATAAACACAAGGGTCACTGCGCAGACCTTAGCCTTTTTACTTTAGTCAAAACGGCGCTGTATTGCTTCTTTATTTATGTTAAAAAAATTTTCTTTCTCATTCATTTATCCTTTTTCACTCTCTCTACGCCCCTTTATTCTCTTCCATCTCTCTTGAAGAACCTCACCAAAAAATCAAGCTCTTTCCAAATGCCGAGATAATTCCTAGATTTTGACCGTGGTTGCTACCGTCGCACGTCACCGGTCGCTGCTTTAAAATTCCCAAAATAAGTCTGTTCAACCTCTTTTTCTTATTTTTAGCTTTAGATTCTTCCAAATCTCAATTGAAATTCCCAGATCTAAACTCTAAGCCAAGACTACAACTACTTGTTTTTGCTTTCATTGCCACCATATCTCTTTAACTCCCTCTAAATCATCTCTAAAATTCCTACTCTTTTCCTAATAATCCAAACACCATTGAAGACCTTAAAAACCTAGCGAAAGGCCAAAACCCTAAAAAAAAAAGCCTCACGGACTGAAACTCTTTCTTTACTTCTTTTTTCCTTATAGTTGATTATTGCTGGGTTTATTGTGGATTTTGCTGGAATTTTTCTTATTCTTATGTTTCTGTGTATGGCTATTTTCATGAATGTGCTATTATTTTTCTATATGACTATTTGAATGAATGTGCTACGTGTTGTATTGAAATTCCAAGCTAGGTCTCCTCTTTTGTTGATTATTTTGAATGTCTTTGGTGGTTTTCGGTTACTATCAGAGATTGGAGTTGTGACTGTTCTGGTAGGATTGTTGGGTATGTGGTTGCGATCTGGGTGGAGACTAAATTGAATGGTTGGTTAGGGGTGAGCAATTGATTGGTTCAATATGTTTGGTTTCAAAAAATTAATAACTGAATTAATCGATTTTTATTCAATAAATAATTGAATTGATTGAAAATTTTTAAATAACAGATCATAATTAAATCGATCAAAATCGGTTTGATTTGGTTAAATAGTTAAACTTTTCATCGTTTTTTTCTCTTATTATGAATAATTTTTTAGTCACAAATTCAATCCAATAAACTCAAACTCATGTATTATTCAAATTAAATTATTAAAGAATTTAATAATTTTAACAATATTTTACAAAAAAAATAAAAATAAAAATACTCGTCTCAAAAATTTTACTTGTACCTATTAAAAAGTTAATTAATTTGATCAATTTGGTTATTAGTTTTAAAAATAAAAAATTAATCGAATTAATCAATTTAATCAATTTAAAATATCGATTATAACTAAAATTGAATAAGTAAATCGAATCAATCGAATTCACTCGATTTCGGTTGATCTTGTTAGTTCAAACCGAATCAACCAAATAAATAGAATGCATGCAATGAATATAATGTGTGAAATGCACGTATAAAATCAATACCATTAGTCCTTAATTTGGGTAATACTATTCTTGAAACCATCTATCTTTTCCAAATTTACACCATACAACTTCAGAATGAACTGACAAGTTCTTTTGTGAACAAAAGCAAACATTCTCACATTTTCTTGCCTCAAACATCTTCGTTCTTGAAAACCATTTTTCTTGTATATGAGTCTTTTTCACTAGTGGTCCTTTACATTTGGTATTTTGCTTGCGCCAGAAAGATCTCGTTTATTATAGCATTCACCTATTTCCCACAATGAGCATTGGGATTCAAAAATATTTCTTGAACATTTTTTAAAATTTTCAAAAATAGCAATAGAAATTGTCCTACATAACTATCTTCCTAAAAATTAATCATTTTTTCTATATGTGATCAGTTCTTTTAAAAACTAAAGATTACTACTTAAAATAAATGTGATAAAACATAACTTGGTCTTTCCAAAAGGATGCAATGGTTTGGCACATCATGATCTTAGTTATCAAAAGAGATTTGGCTACTAAATGAGAAATGCCATATCAATGTCTTTTTATCTAGGCTTACAAATGAAAATCATTTTTTAAAGCACAATCTATTTTGGTTTTTTTTTTTTTTTTAAGTTCTTGATTTGTGGTATTTTAATAAATTTCAAGATTAACTGTAGCAAACTCAAAATTTTATATATGAAAGAAGAATAAGGCTTAAATTTTTAAAAAAATCTTTATAATTACGTTGATCTCCTTAGGCTTTTAAAAGGCCTTTAACATCCCCTGATTTATTAAAAACATCTTCCTCTTAGTGCTTTTTGCTTCATCATTGATGCATGAGTTGCTCTAAAAGCTTCAATTTTGTTTTAAACTATCGTTCCAAGTTGTCACCCTAAAGCTTAATTCTTTTATTTTTCTTTCTCTTTTATTTTTTTTGTTGACTATTCCATCATGCATTCGAGAACTCAAAATTCATCCAAAACCAAATCATGTATCTACATATAATCAAAATAGACATTTCGAAAGTTATAAAGTAGGTTAGGATTTTAAAGAAAGGATAATAGACCCATAATCAAACCAAGAATCATTTAAAAAAAAAAAAAAACATATTTCCTTTTCTTAAAACATGCCTTTTCACTTTTCAATTCTTTTTCTCCTTTCTTTTTTCTTTATTTTTTTTATTCTTTTTTCTTGCATGTTTCCAACTTTGACAACATGAGTTTAAAATTTTTGAAACTCAACTTACTTCAAACTTGTCTCTTAACATAAGGCATCATTTTCCTAACCCTTAATGTAAGATCTAACACCATCTTGATGAGATTTTTTTTTTCTTGCCCCCAAATTTGGAGGGTGATTCTTTATTAAGTTTATTCAAAAAAAAAATAGGCTTAAAAAGGGTACAAATTTATATTTTCTTCTTTTATGAAAGAAATTTGAAAGATGACAATTTTTCATTTTAAGTATGTATCTTTCCATTGAAAAGCAATGCTCAGGAGATGAATTTCTTTTCTCATTGGTTTTAGATTTATTTGAATGTCTCACATGCACGATGTCACAATCAACTCTTTTCTTTTCATCTTTTTTTTTTCTATTTTTCACAATTCTTACTCAGAATGTACTATCTCAACTTTCTACTCGAGTGAAGTCTAATGTCAAATTCTTCATTTTCATAGTCCATTTCATATATTATTGTCATAATATATAAATCCATAAATCTATAACTAGACTTAACAAGAGGAATTGCCACTAATATTTTATTTAGGTGTGATTGGCTACTTAATGAATCTATCCTTTTAAGGAGCTCCTAAGCTTGACTAAGGGTCTCTCAAAAATAGGTTCTGGTCTATTAATCAGAACAGAGTTTAAGAGTTCGGTTATATACAAGAAAAGTTATAGCACTCTCAAATGCCCATCAAACAGATAATATCATTTTATTTTAAATTATCCTAAGGTCTTGATGCTAATGGTCTTAAATTTAATATTGAAAATAATTCTTAAGATTTCTCCATCAATTTGGTAGAATTCTTAAAAATACTTCCTCACCTCAAGAGTATTCAAGAATCTCATTTATTTTCCTAAAGAGGCTCCAACGTCGGAAAGCTTAATAATTTTATTTTTATTAAAATTTTGTTTTATTGAAAACATATTTAATTCTTTCACCATTTGGGCCAAAATTAGAAATATTTTTTTACCTAGAAATATCTTAGATAATCATCAATTTGTGATTACTAAGAATTTCATCTTCAAAATTTATTTTTTATTTTATAAGTTTTATTTTTAAATTTTTCACCATTTGGGTCAATTTAGAATTTAAGCTATTGTTAATTTCCTAATCCTTAGAAAGAAAATAATAAGATAATTTTTTTTTTTAAGTCTCATTTAAATTTTTTTTACTATTTGGGTTGAATTTAAAGAAATTTCTCACCTAAAGATTTTTTATGAAATTTACTATTTGAAATTTCTAAGATTCTTGGATAATTGTCAAATATTTTTTTTCACATTTTTAAGTTATGTTTTTTTATTTGGAAAAAAATACAATTACTTTTATTGAATTTCATCTAAATTATTGTATCATTTGGGTTAAATTTAAAAAAATTTCTTACCTAGAGATTTCTTAAAAAATTTGTCATTTGAAATTTCTAACAATCTCATCTTAGGAAATTAGCATTTTAATTTCAAAATTTTATTAAATTTGTGTTTTTTATTTTTATTTTTGGGACAAATTTAGAAAAAAAATTTTACCTATAAATTTTATAGAAATCAACCTTTTACAATTTCTAAAAATTTCATAATTGGATAATTATTATTTATTCTAAAAATATTAATGTTTTATTTTATTTTTATATTATTTTTTCTTCTCTAATTTTTTCTAAAATTTAATCATGCAATTATACTTTAAAAATAAATAAACAAAATAAATAAATAAATAAATAATACCAAAACAAAGACTAGCTCAACTAGAGGAACAAGCAGACAACTAAGCGACTCAATTGGTTCAACTCGGCTAGAGAGTCAGCTCAACTTCGTAGGTCACAAACTGGGTCACACACGGGCGAAAGTAGGGCACAAAAAAAATTACGGATCCTAGGCTGAATTAAATGTCAAAACAACATCATTTTAATTGCCTATAAAAAGGCCAAAATTCTTATTTTCCTCAAAATCCTCTTACACACTCTTTCTCTTTTCTCCGTCTTTTTCTATAGAATGAAGAATCTTGGTTGAATAGCTCACTGGATTTCTGGAAACCTACACTATAATTTGGGTTGTATCATTAGAATCTTCAAGTTTTGTTAGAAACTTCATCAGAAATTGGAAAACTCATCGAAAACTTTAAATTTCGCCTGAATCTTTACTGAAAACTGTAAAAGTTCGCCATAATCTAGAAATTTTATAGATTTTTCCCAAGAAAAAAAATCTTCAAAAATCACCAAGCTTTCAGAACCCCTGCCAAACTACTCATTTTTTTTTTTTATATGTATCTATTTTGCTTATTGATCATTTTATGTATGCTCTATTGCTTGATTTGGGTTTGTATTTATAGGGCTCTGATCATAAAACCCTTAAACTAAAAATAGTTTCAATTATTTTTCAATTCCAACTTCAAATTTCAAGTCCAACTCAAACTTTACAACCCAAACAAATAATTTCATACAAACTCAAACACTTAATTTTCCTTTTTGTTTTTCATTTATTTATTTATTTAACAAAAATAAATTAAACAATTACAACCCTAGAGGAATTAGTGTATTTACAGTTATTCAATCAAGATGGTGCACAGAAACATTTGAGACATCAAGTAATTTGGCTTTTTAATTAAATTTACCCCAAAATAAAGGCGAAAGACCATATGGTAAAAGACTAAAAAAGAGAAAAAAATGTTGCACAAGTCAAGATACTAAACAACTTGAGAAAATATGGCTTTGTTAGAATTTGCGATTTGTGAAGGAATTTGGATGATGAAGTGCTTGAAATAGCCTTGAAATTTATTAAATCACAAAAATCCAAAAAGCTTAGAAGAGTGCCTTATGCATTAAAGGATTTACAAATTAATCAAGCATCTCATTTCCCATAACCCAAATAAAAATCAATAACTTTCAAGATTCATCATAGTCAAGTGAAGGTAAGGTTTGTGAAACTTTTGTTCCTAGTGGCTTTCAAGGTATTAAATCTTCCAATTGAAATGAAGAATCAAATGTTCAATGAAATGGCTTAGGATGCTCATTCTTAACAGTAATCACCAAATTTCTTAAGATTTTTCACATGCATTTGGAAAATTAGTTATGCAAGAATTCAAACAATCAAAATTGAAAGAACTAAAACTTATTACAAACTTATAAATTTTTCCCACAATAACTTCATGTTCAAGACATCAATACATAAAGAAAAATCAACCTATGTTAAAGCAAATTTTCATTGTTCAAAAAAGTCTTGGGTCAAGGTATCACTTTTGATGAGACAATTAAGAATTTTAGTGACGATTTTATTGTGACTATGAGTAATTTTGTTTCAAATATTAGGTTTTTTGTGATGAAATTTTTTTATGACACTATTATAATAAGTAATTGTGACGTATTGCTATTCAATCATTAATATAATAGTAATTGTAATGGTATAAACTTTTTCACAATTAAATTATCACTATAAATATGTTTTTATGACACAAAATTATATCTCACTATAAAATTGTCACTAATAAAGTGCAAAAATTAACGGTAAATGATATTTGGCAGGAACTAATGTTCTAGTGATTAGATATAAAGTGGTCACTACTATTAGACATTGTTGTGATGAAAAAATAATTTGTCATATAATACTTTACTTTTTGTTTCAAAAGTTTTTGTCACTAGTAAACGTTATATATTATTGTTGACTATATGTCATCACAATTACAAATTTATCACTGCAACAATTGAATCGTCTTAGAAAAATTATAATCACTAGAAATTGGTTTGTCACAATTTATATTGATAAATTTAAGAAATTAATATTTTATTGCAATAACAATTTGTATATTATTAAATTTATTTTTTATTGCAATAACAATGGTAAAAGGCTTTTAAAAATAAATATATTCAAACTATTAAGATTGAAAATTCATCACTAGTGTTAGCGTATTAATATATATTTACAAAACATAACATAAATTAGACTCAATATTTAAAGAAAATATAAAAAAATAAAGATTTATAATCAATAAAAATTTTTGTACCCAAACAAAAGTCTCAAAAGATTATCAATTAAATCAAATATGTATATTCAAATTAATTCAATAACCGATTGATTAATTGAATTAGTTCGATTTAATTGATTTATTCAGTTTTAATTGAATTCGAACACCTCTATACTTGAAAGATGAAAGTTAAGTCAAAGAAAATAAAATGATATGATCATTGTGGTAAGTCATGTCAGGGATCTCCAATTCACCCAATACGGTCATTGTAGAAAATTTGTTTACAGTATACTAGTTTCTTTTCATGTTGAAATTATAATATTATATCTTAATAGGAGTCTGATAAAAAATAATTTAATTAATTGATGGTGGTTTTCATAATTGAATAATAATGATAATAATAATAAATTAATAATCCATAAAATTTTAAATAATAATATCATGTCAATATATAAGATTTAAAAAAACAAATTCAAAGCCAATATAAGAGTTACAGAGGTTTCTAATATTATCAAATATCATCATGTCAATATATAATCCAATGAAAATTTTAAATATAAGAACAAAAGATATAATATAAAAATAGTTTGATTAATAAATATAAACTCCTATTTATTTTAAATACAATTATACAATTATAAATATGAAACAATATAATCCACAACTAAACTATATAAAGTACATAGGGTTTTAATTATTTTCATAAGATCAAAAGTCAAATATATATATAAAGGGGTCATTTGATTTATTAATTTTGCTTATAAAAAAATTAAATTACTTATATATATATATGATAATAAGCTATTTTAAAAATAAATATTGCTTCTATTTTATTATAATAAATTATAATTAAAATAAGCCCATTAAAAGCCCTAAAATGGAAAGAGGAAACATCAATATTTAGGGTTTCCCTGTATATAATAAAGATCTTGTCTCATTTCTGTTCCCTACCCCGTCACTTCCCTTTAACTAAGAAAAGTGCTTTTTAAGCTTTATGGGTTCTGCCGTTCATATGTATCAAAACAATAGTATAATTAGTTGATCAGTTGAATGGTAGTCTTGGATCCTAATAAAAAAAAAAAAAAAAAACTTGTTTAGGCTCATATTGCCATTGTCATTGTACTCTTGATTGCATAATCTCTCCCATGACCTGTGTTATCATAAAAAAAAATGGTTGAATTTTCAGTTTGATTGCCACTTTTTGATAATTCTCTTATGTATTTTGCTGAATTTGAGAGAAAGCCAAAATTTTTATGTTCATGAATGTTATTTGTAATCTTAGTTGAATATATGTTTCTTACAGGATTGCAACACAGTATATTTTTTCTTTCTTTCTTTTTTCTAATAATAAAATGGTTAAATATCTCATTTATTCTACACTAATCTTTGATGAGGAATGAGGCCACGAAGGATGGCACCTCTTCAGCTAATAGAACATCAAGCTCGATTCAAATAAAAACGTGAGCCACTTTTTCATCATCTCTTTATATTTCAAACTTAAATAAGCAACATCAGGAATACTTTATTAGTCTTCTTACGGATAGGAATATACTTTTATTGTACTACTCAGGAGTTTTCTACCTTGATTCTAATATAGGTCAAATTCGATAATTTTGTATTTGCAATATATTTGATTCATGCCTTCTAGTGGATAGATACAATTATATAAGGACCTGATAACTATACAGAAAACATTTTTTATAACTCTTTTTGTCCATTTCACTTTCTTTGTTAGCCTTTGGTAATTGGTTGCATGTAAATCCTTTTAAAAATGTATGCTTTGTGCATCCAACAAAGTAGTTTCACATTGTTCTGTGACCTATGTCGATAAAAATTGATGGAAGTTTTGCTCTCTCGATGAAATCAAACTAGGCTAGCTAACAGATAAAGTATGTTAACTTTAACTTTATTTGCTTGATTAAGGACCGAAAAGTATCATTTATATAAGGATTTAAAAATTTTCTTTTAAGCAAGTAACTAAAAAATTCACTGTTATTTTTATTATTCTTAGGTGATAATTTGATCCATCATGTGCTTGATGAGCTATTGTTTTGATGATTGAATTTATCAATAGACATTCTCTTTTGCTTTTCTTTTTCTAATTATTTTTTCATCTAATCTGATTGAAGGGTGAAGTTTTAAATTAGTTTATCTTTCAACCTGAACAAGATGAAGAGCATGATAGCTAAAGCAAAAGCACAAGAGTAAAGAAAAAAAGTAGTGCAAGAAGGCAAGGAACAAGAATATAATGAAAGTATCAAGCGTTACAAGAATAAAGGAACGCATTGTACAAACAAGGAGAGGAATTTTTATTAAGAATTATGAAAAAACTATAGATTTTTTTTAATTTTTTAGTTAAGTAAATAAGTTTTTGTATTGCTGTTATTTTGAAGATTTAAAAAAAAACATTTATATCTAACTCTCTTTCATAGAGGTTAATTCTCCATTTTTTGACATTGCTTAAATATTGTTTGCTTGAACCAAATCAACTTATAGCAATTATTCATAAACTTTGTCATCTAATACTTTTTGAATGCTCTTGCAAGAATTTTATTTTAACTACATGTGTAAATTAATCCAATGTGAAGCAAGGGATGCATACTAGTACTTATTTATTGCCTTGTGCTTTACTGCCTTTGTATATTCCCATGTGTGATTTCTGGTTTGCAGTTTCTTGTTTGAAAGATGTTATAGATGCTTTGAGTATTGTATCATGATGTTTTGCTATCATTGATGGGGCTGGGAGGCAGGTTGTCAACATCCAATCCTTCATGCTGAGGGTTGATTCACAAAAACATACTGACTTCTCTCTAACAAGTTCATTTCGAGGTGGCCGCCCTGGAAGAGTGAAGAGAAAGAACCAGAGAGCCAACTTTCATGAAGGCTGCTGGTGGAGATGGTGATGAAAAGGAAGACGAGCAAACCTAAGGCTACTGCCACCACTAGGACATTATCATATTTGTGGAATAAAACTTTTTTTAGTAATTATTTAATTTTTTGGTAGAAAAATATTAGTAAGATTTTAGTGATAATTGTATTTTGGATATTACTTTTGAGATTGGATTCAAGAAATTAAAAACTTAATATATATATATATATATATATATATATATACACACATTGGTATCTTATTTATAATCATTTCATCATTTTTTTATTTTATAAAGTAAATGAGGTGATCACTTTTTCTGTCACTATAATCATATTATATTTTGAAATAATTTTTTAGTGATTATTATTTTGTAATTACAAGTGTAATTTTTTGTAACAATTTATTTTTTATTGTCACCAATGATATTTTTTTTTATATAATTGACAAAATTTATTGTGACAAGAATTAATTTATTTGTGACAATAATTATTGTAAAAAATAATTTTAATATTTGTGATATAATTCTATTCAAGGAACATTGGTGACAAAAAATTTGTCACTAATAAAAATAACACAAGTAATGATAGTTTTGTAATTATTGCAACCCTTAGAGTCGTTATTATCATCACAATACAATTATGTTATTGTGATTTTTTTCCATCACTATTTTTATTTTTTTTAAAGTCAAAAAAAATTGTCACAATAAATTGAGCTATTTTGACAAATTATTTTAGTTATATGTTTTAATACTTTTTGTGTTAAATTTTGTATCACAAGAGAAAAAAAATATATTGTATTGACTTAATAAATATTATTACTAAAATAAAAGTGATGGAGTTATTTATAATGACAAGTAACGACTTTAAAATTAATTATTTATCTTTTTTAAATATAAAGGTAAAAAAATTTAAAGGTACATTGGGAATTTATAAAAGTGTCAATATTTTCTAATAAAAAGGAATATAGACTTTGTAGCATATTAAAAAATAAACAAACAATATTTCCTTTATCCTTTTAATATTTTTATTTTTTAATTTTTTTTAAATTTCTTTTTCTATTTGTTTCTTCTCATCCATCTTTCTATATATATAAAATTTATATTTGATACATTGTTATTATATGAATCTTATATATTATAAATGCATTGTTACCACTTTATTAATTTGTAAATTTAAAAATTAAGACTGCTTGAAAGATAAGAAATGATAATTACTTTTGTTTAAAAATTTTAATTTTTAATATTTATTTTTAAAATTTTTTAATTCTCTTAAATTTATGAATTAATGAAATAATAACATATGATGTATTAACAATATATAAAATGTATATGCTATACCAAATATAAATTCATTTTTAGATTTTTTTTTGTTTATTAATTTTGTTAGCTACTTGTTAGTATTTTTTACTTCTCTAAAATT